>NW_016919236.1:1913-2942 GCF_001483705.2 Eufriesea mexicana
AACTAAGCTTTACAGCAATTCTAGCATAATCAGTATACAGTACGGTAATGGCTACAGATATTTACAATTGACAGCAATGTGCTTAGTGCATACTCCGACGGAACGTACTAGTCATTTTCCTAACCAGTTTATTGATCATGTTCAATACTGTAGCAACTATAGGACGGCAAAGAACAAGCCCACTCTCCCTCGAGACATTAACAATAGACGAAACAGTACTGAGTACAAAAAACGCCACAGTACTTTGTACATTAGACTGGTATGATAACTCACAACTTGAGTTTAACAGCAATTCTAGAATAATCAATGAATAGTACGTTTAGGGCAACAGATATTTGCAATTAATGGTACGATATATGGTACATCCATAAACGGATCACTCAAGCCGTTATAGGATCCTCTTTAATGGCAATGTAGAACCTATAGCAATTCTAGAAGTAAGAAAGGCAGATCCGTTATAGCTGGAGATACTGACAATTGGCATAACAGTACTGTAAGCAGCCATCATCACAGTACTGCATGCGCCGCATTAATCTATTCACTCATGACACAAATTCCGCAGCAGTTCAAGAATTAACAAGGAGTGCATCAGTAACGGTTAGAGGCGTTTACAATTCCCAGTGCTATATTTGGCGTATCCACCAATGGAGCAATGTGGCGGCCAGATTAATCTGTTTCTTGATGATTTAAACCACACCCTTGTTCGAGATTGATCAATTTATACGTTAGTTATGTATGAAGATATATAACGTTCCCAGTACAGCAGCTTGTACATCCAAGGATACAACAAAATATCCATTGGATTAAATTGCTCAGTGATGATCTAAATTCTACTGCAATTCTAGAATGACAAGCGACTGACCCACTATCGCACCGACATATTAACAATAGACGAAACAGTGTTGAGTGTAGAAAAACGTTTGTACTTAATACCTACGACAAGTTTGTATACCTATAATATGAATTTAGCAGCTACAATGGAGTATAGCATAGTACGGTCACGACCACTGCTGTTAACAATTGACTGTA
>NW_016919236.1:3262-31934 GCF_001483705.2 Eufriesea mexicana
AGTATCGTTATGGCTAGCCATATTCACAATTGACAGTACGTTACTTAGTCCATCCATCAAGAGGTCACTGTAGCCGTTGGTTCAACCTCATCAATGATGACGTGGATTGTTCAGCAGCTCTAGAATGACTAACGACAAGTCCGTTATAGCTGGATATATTAACAATTGTCATGGCAGTACTATGTACAGCCATTATAACAGTGCTGTAGCAGTTACAATAACTTCTCCACAGATGACTTAAATTACACAGTAGTTCTAGAATAACCAATGTACTCATCGCTAATGGCTTCTGACATTTACATCTCCCAGGACGGCAGTTGGAACATCCACCGATAAAGTACAGTTGTCGGTGGATTAATCTGTTCAGTGATGATCTAAATTCTATTGGAAATCTAGAGTGACAAAGGACAGACTCGTTATATCACGGGATACTTAAAATTTTCGAAATAGTGCAGATTATATCCGTCACCACATTACTGCAGTAATAGCATTAACATGTTCAGCGATGTTCCTTATCACATTGCAATTCCAGATTGACGAGGGACTGTGCCGTTATCCCTCGAGGCATTATCAGTTGACGAAACGATACTGTGTGAAGCCATCATCACAGTCCCTTTGCCGTTGGACTAGCTTCTTGAATGACAACATGAATTTACCGGCACTTCTAGAATAACCAATATATAGTACGGCTATGGCTACGGACACTTACAGTTAACAGAACGGTGCTTAGTACAACCATCAACAGAGCACTGTTGCCGACGGATTAAACTATACAATGATGGCTTGGAGTCTGTAGCAACTCAAGTGCGACAAAAGAGCTGTCCATTAAAGTTCGAGATAATAACAATTGACACAACAGTACTGCGATCAGCAGTCATAACAGTACAATTGTCTTTGGAGTAATCTGTCCACTGATAACCCAAGTTAGCAACAATTGGAGAATAATCGATGCACAGTATGGTGGTGACTACCCACATTTGCAAATGGCAGTAATGTAATTAGCATTTCCATCAACATTGCACTGTAGCCGTTGATGAACCTGCTCAAAAATGATATATTGCACGTCTAGGATGACGAACGAAGGAATCGTAACCGGGCGAGATGTTACAATTGCCACAACGACACCGAGTACAGCCATCAACACTGTAATGCAGCCTTTGGATTAATCTGTTCTCCGATGACATAAATCCTGTTGCTTCTCTATAATGACAAGGGACTGACACGATATCGCTCTATATGCGAACAATTGACGAAGGCGCAGTTAGTAGAGCCGTGATCACAGTTCATAAGCCGTTGGACTAATTTGTTCACTGATAATTTCATTTTAATTGCAATTATAGAATAATCAATGTATAGTACTGGTTTCGCTACAGATATTTCCAACTGACAGTGCGGTACTGGTTATACTGACCATTATAGCACTGCAGACGTTGGTTTAACATCTTCAATGATTATTTGTGTTCTATAACAGTTCTAGAATGACATAAAACAGATACAATGATCCTCGAGACATTCAAAGTTGAAGGTACAATACTGAGTAATGCCATCATCACTGTAATATTGACGATGGGCTACTTTAATCATTGAGGATGTAAATTGCAAAAGAAGTTCGGAATTATGAATGTATAACACGGTTATATCTTGAGATATTACCAACAGAGCGTGAGGTATACTTTACATTCACAAATACAGCACAGTAGCCGTGGGATTATTCAGTTCAATCATGATTTCATGTCTGTAACATTTCTAGAATGGCAAAATGCCGATCCAGTGAGCCTAGAGGTATTAAAAATTGACAAAACTCTAATGGTAGCCACAATCACTGTAATGTTTCAATTGGGCTTCTTCGTATAATGAGGATGTAAATTTCAAGACAGTTGTGGAATAGTCAATGTATATTACGGTCATACCTTGAGATGTACTTCCAACTGACAGTGCGGTACTGGTTATACTGACCATTACAGCATTGCAGACGTTGGTTTAACATCTTCAATGATTATTTGTGTTCTATAACAGTTCTAGAAAGACATAAAACAGATACAGTGATCCTCGAGATATTCAAAGTTGAAGGTACAATACTGAGTAATGCCATCATCACTTTAATATTGTCGATGGGCTACTTTAATCGTTGAGGATGTAAATTGCAAAAGAAGTTCGGAATTATGAATGTATATTACGGATATATCTTGACATATTCCCAACTGACTGCGTGGTAAACCTTATATCCACCAATACAGCACAGCAGCCACTGGCTTAATCTGTTCAATGACTATGTAAATTCTATAACATTCCTAGAATGACAGGCTATAGATCCCGTGAGACTGAAGATATTAAAAATTCACAGCACAGTATTGATTACAGCCGTAATCACTGTAATTTTTCCGTTGGACTACTTTGTCCACTGTGGATGTAAATTCCAATACTGTTCTGGAATTATCAATGTATAACACGGTTATATCTTGAGATATTACCAACAGAGTGTGAGGTATACTTTACATTCACAAATACAGCACTGTAGCCGTGGGATTATTCAGTTCAATTATGATTTCATGTCTGTAACATTTCTAGAATGGCTAAATGCTGATCCAGTGAGCCTAGAGGTATTAAAAATTGACAAAACTCTAATGGTAACAGCCACAATCACTGTAATGTTTCAATTGGGCTTCTTTGTATAATGAGGATGTAAATTTCAAGACAGTTGTGGAATAGTCAATGTATATTACGGTCATACCTTGAGATATTCCTAATTGACGGCGCCGTACTTCTTACATCCACCAATATAGCACTGTGGCCGTTGGATTATGCTATTCAATAATGATATAATTTCTGTAACTATTCTAGAATGCCAAAATATATGCCCAGTGATCCTCGAAACGTTAAAAACTATCAACGCAATACTCAGTACAGCCATCACAACTGTGGTCTCACCGTCGGCCTGCTTTGATCAACGACGATGTAAATTCCAAAGCAATTCTGTAAGAATCAATGAATGGTCAGGTCATATCTTGAAATATTTGCTATTCACTGCACGGAACACATTATATCCGCAAATATGGCAATGTACCTGTAGGATTAATCTCTTCAATGTTGATTTAAAGTCTGTAACACTCCTAGAATGGCAAAATAGGGATCCAGTGTTCCACGCGAAATTAAATATTGACGACACAGTATTCAGTACAGCTGTCACAAATATAGTCTCTCAGTTGGACTAGTTTGTTCACTGAGGATGTGTATTGAAAAGCATTTCTGGAATTATCGTTATATATAACGGTTCTGTCTTGAGATATTTCCAATTGTCAGTGCGGTACTTATTATATCCACCAGTATAGCACTGTAGCCGTTGGATTAATCAGTTCAATTATGACTTAAGTCCTATGACAATTCTAGAATGCCAGAATGCATATAAAGCCAGCCTCGAGATACTAAAAATTGCGAAATAGCACTGAGTACGGGCGTCATCACTGTAATGTAACCGGAGGCGACCTTGTTCACTGAGCATGTAAATTCCAAAGCAACTGTGGAATAATCTATCTATTTCACGGTTATATCTTGAGACATTTTCAATTGAGAGTACGGTCTTCATTGTATCCACCAATATTCCACGGTAGTCGTTGGATTAATAAATTCTATTATGATTTGAATTCTATAACAATCCTAGAAAGACAAAATACAGGTCCAGGTAGCCTCGAGATATTAAAAATTGACAAAACGGTACTGAATAAAGCCATCACCACTGCAATGTTTACGTTGGGCTACTTTGTTTACTGAGGACTTAATTGGACATCAATTTTGGCATAATCAATGTATATTACGTTTACATGTTGAGATATTGACAATTGACAGTGCGGTACTTGCTATGTCCACCAATATAACGGTGTAGCCGTGTGATTAAACTGTTCAATTATGATTTAATATCTATAACAACTCTAGAGTGTCAAAATATAGGTACAGTAAGCCTCGACGTACTAAAAATTGACGAGAGTGCACTGAGTACAGCAATTATCACAGTAATGCTGACGCTGGGCTACTATGTTCACTAATAATCTAAAGTCCAAAGCAAATCCGGAATAATGAATATATGCTACGGTTTTGGGTTGAGACATATCCAATTGACAGTACGGTACCCATAATATCCACCAATGTACCACTGTTGTCGTTGGATTGATCAGCTCAATTATGATTTAATTACTATAACAATCCTATAATGACAAAATACGGATCCAGTGAGCTACCAGAAATTGCAAATTGGCAACACAGTACTGAGCACACACTTGGTAACGGTAATATCGCCGAATTACTACTTTGTTTACTGAGGATGTATATTCCAAAGCAATTCTGGAATTACCGATGAATATTATATTTATGGCTTGAAATGTTTCCAATTGTCAATACCGTACATATTAAGTCTACCAATGTAGCACTGTACCCGAAGGATTAATCTGTTCAATTGTGATTAGATTCTATAGCAGATCTGGAATGACAAAATACATATTCAGTGGGCCTCGAGATGTTAAAAAATGGCAAAACAGTACTGAGTACAGCCATCATCACTCTAATGTTGCTGTTCGAATACTTAGTTGACCGAGGATGGAAGCTCCAAAGCAATTCTGAATTGATCAATGTATATTACGGTAATACCTTGAAATCTTTCCAATTGACAGAGCAGTACTTGTTATATTCACGAATATGGCACTGCAGCCGTCGGGTTAACCTGTTCATTGTTATTTAAGATCTATAACAATTCTAGAAGGACAAAATATAGATCCATTGATCATCATGGTATTAAAGATTGACAACACAGTACTGAGTAAAGCCATGACCACTCTAACGTTGCGTTGCATTAGTTTGCATACTGAGGCTGTAAATTCCATAGATACTCAGGAATAATCGTCTTATGTAACGGCAACGGCTTGAGATATTTCCTGACAGTACGGTGCGAAAAATATCCACCAATATACGACGGTAGTCGTTGGATTATTCAGCTCAATTGTGACTTATTTTCTATAACAATTACAGAATAACAATATACCGACACTGTGAGACACCAGATATTAAAAATTGAGAACACTGTACTGTGTACGACCATCACAGCTTTAATGTTGCCGTCGGAATACTTTGTACATTGAGGATGTAAATTCCAAATCATTTCTGGATTAATCAATGTATGTTACGGTTATGTCTTGAGATATTTAGAAATGACAGTGCGGTAATTGTTACATCCGCCAATATAGCACTGTAGCCGTTGGAATCACCTATTCACTTATTACTTAAGTCCTATAGCAATCCTAGAATGATGAAATACAGATACAGTAATACTTGAGGTGTTAAAGTTTGGCGATACAGTACCCAGTACAGCAATAGTCACTGCAACGTTTCCGTTGGAATACTTTGTTCACTGAGGATAGAAATTCCAAAGCAATTGTGGAATAATCCATGTATACTACGTTTATGTCTTGAGGTATTTCATATTGACGGTGCAGAACCCATTATCTCTACAAATATACCACAGCAGTCGAAGGATAAGTTTGTTCAATTATGATTTAAATCGTATGAAATCTCTCGAATGACAAAATACATATCCAGTGTGCTTCGAGATATTAAAAATTAGAAAAGTTGTACTGAGTACAGCCATCATCGCTGCTATGTTTCCGTTTGCAACTTTGTCCACTGAGGATATAAATTACAAGTCAATTCAGTAACAGCTAATGTATATAACGTTTATGGCTTCAGCTGTTTCCAATCGTCTGTACGTTATATATTAAATCAACTAGTAAGCACTGTAGCCAATGGATTGACATATTTAGTGGTGATGTTAATTCTATGGCAACTCTAGAATGACAAATTACGTATCCAGTGAGCCTCGAGATATTAAAAATGGGCTACATAATACTGAGCACGCCCATCATCACTGTATTGCTTCCAATGGCACATTTGTAAAGTGAGGATGTAAATTCCATTGCAATTCCGGAATAATCAATATATATTACGGTTATATATTGAGATACTCCCACTTGAGGGTACGGTCCTAGCAATGCCCTCATACATACCACGGTAGTCGTTGGATTAATTATCTCAAATATTATTTATATTCAACTACAAACATAGAATGACAAAATGCCGACCGAGTGAGCCTCCAGATATTACAAACTGTCAACGCAGTACTGAGTACAGTCATCACAATAGTAATGTCGCCATTGGACTACATTGTTCACAGAGGATGCAGATTCCACAGCACTTCCGGAATAACAAATGTATATTACGTTTACGGCATGAGACATTTCCTTCCGACGGTACGGTACTTATTATATCCACCAATGTAGCACTGTAATCGTTGCATTTATTTGTTCAATTATAATTCAAATTCTGTAACAAATCTGGAATGACAGAATACGGATCCAGTAAGCCTTGAGACATTAAAAATTGACAAAAGGGTACTGAGTACAGCCATGATCGGGGTAATGTTTCCGTTGGACTACATTGTCCGCTGAGGAATTAAATTCCAAAATAAATCCGGAATGATAAGTGTATATTGCATTTATGGCTTCAGGTATTTCCAAATGTCAGTACCGTACATACTAAATCTACCAATATATCACTATAGGCGATGGTTTAATCTACTCAAAGGTGATTTAAATTATATAACAACACTTCAATGCCAATATACAGACCCAGTGATACCCGAGATATTAAAAATTGGCAAAGGAGTACTGAGTACAGCCATCGTCACTGTAATGCTTCCGTTCGCTGCTTTGTTCGCGCGGGAGGTAATTTCAAAGCATTCCAGGAATAATCAATGCATATTACGTTTATGCCTTCTGATATATACATTCGTCAGGACGGCACTTATATAATCTACCAATATAGCGCTGTAGCCGGAGGTTTAGTCTGCTCAATTGTGATTTAAATTCTATAACAACCCTAGAATAACAACATAGAGATCCAGTGAGCCACGAGATATAAATAATTGGCAGCACAGTATCTAGTACAGATATCATAACAGTTATGTTGCCGTTGGACTAACTTCATCGAATGAGAATGCAAATCCCAAACTATTTTTGGAATTATCAATGTATATTGCGGTTATGTCTTGAAATATTTCCAATTGACGGTGAGGTACCTGTTATATCCACCAATGTAACACAGCAGCCGTTGGCTTCATCTGCCCAATGATGGTTTAAATTCTATAAAAATTTTAGAATGACATAATGGAGATCCAGTGAGGCTCGAGATATTAACAATTGGCAAAACAGTATTGAGTACAGCCTTCGCCACTTTAATGTTGCCGTTGCACGACCTTGCAGACTGGGGATGTATATTCCAACGCAACTCTGTAGTAATAAATGTATATTGCGGTTATTTCTTGAGAAACTTCCTATGGACAGCACGGTACTTGCCATATCCACCTATACAGCACTGGAGGCGTTTGATTACCCTGTTCAATGACGATTCATGTTCAATTACAGATCTAGAATAACAAAATAAGTATCCACAGTGCCTCGAGAGAATAACGATTGACAACGTTGTAATGAGTACAACCATCGTCACTCTAATTTTGCCGACATAATACATTGTTCGTTGAGGATGTAAATACCAATGCAGTTCTGGAATAATCTATGTATGTTACAATTATGGCTTGAGATATTTCCAATTGCCAGTACGATACTAATTATATCTACCAGTGTAGCAGGGTAGGCGGTTGATTAATCTGTTCAACAATGTTTTAAGATCAACAGCAAATATAGAACGTCAAAACACAGATCCAGTATGCCTCGGGAACCAGACAATTGAAAACACAGTACTGATTACAACCACCATCACTGTAATGTTGCCGTTGGTCTACTTTGTTCACTGAGGACGTGAATTCTAAAGCATTTCTGGAATAATTAATATTTATTACGGTTATGGCCTGAGATATTTGCAATTTACAATGCGGTACATATTACGTCTAACAATACGATACTCTAAACGTTGGTTTAGCATATTCAATGATGATTCATGTTCAATTACATTTCTAGAATGGCAAAATACATATCCAGTGATCCTCGTGGTATCAACAATATAGACCACAGTACTGGGCTCAACCATCACCACGCAACTGTAGCCGTTGGACTACCTTGTTCGCTGATGATGTATATTCCAGAGGAAGTCAGGAATAATCAGTGTATATTACCTATATGGCATTATATGCTTCCGATTGGCAGTGCGATACTTACTATGTCTGCCTATGTAGCACTGCAGCCCCTGGTTTAGGTATGGTTTAACCTGTTCAATGATTATTCAAATGCCATGACAATTCCAGAAGGTCAAGGTACAGGTGCAATGGGTCCCGAGACATTAGCAACTGACAGAAAAGTACTGAGTGCAGGCGTTATCACTGTGATTTTGCTGGTGGACTACTTTTTTCACTGACGGCGTAAATTCCAAAGATGTTCTAGAATAATTAATGTTTATTGCGGTTAGGCCTTGAGATACTTCCAATTGACGATGCCGTACTTGTTGTATCCACCAATAAAGCACTCCAGCCGCTGGTTTAATCTGTTCAATGATTGTTTAAATTCTATAAAAATTCCAGAATGAAAAAGTACAGGTCCAGTGAGCCTCCAGACGATAACAATTGGCAACACAGTACTGTGTACAGCCATCATCACTCTAATGTTGCCGATGGACTACCGTGCCCACTGAGGATGTTAATTCCAAGGCAATTCTGGAAAAATATGTGTATCCTACGCTTGTGGCTTGAGACAGTTCCAATTGTGAGCACGGTACATATTATAACTGCCAATATAGCGCTGTAGCCGTTAGATTTATGTGTTAAGCGGTGTTTTAAATACTATAACAGATCAAGAATGTCAAAACACGGGCCCAGTGAGGCTTGAGATGTTAACTACTGACAACGCAGTACTGACTACAGTCATCGTCACTGTAACATTGTCGATGGACTGTTTCGCTTACTGAGGTCGTGAATTCCAAAGCAACGCAGGGATAATCTATGCTTCTTACGGTTATGGCTAGAGACATTTCAAATTGTCTGTACGGTACCTATTATAACTACCGATATAGCGCTGCAGACGTTCGATTAATCTGTTCTATTATGATATGAATGCAATAACAATTCTAGAATTACAGAGTACAGATCCAGTGAACCTCGAGGAATTAACAATTGACAGCACAGAAATGAGTGTTGCTATCATCACTATAACGACGCCGTTGGAATGCTTTGTTCACTGGGGATTTATATTTCAAAGATATTCTTCAATAATTAATGTTTATTACAGTTTGGCTTGAGATACATCCAATTGACGTGGCAGTACCTGTTACATCCACAAGTAT
Source organism: Eufriesea mexicana (assembly GCF_001483705.2). NCBI lineage: Eukaryota > Metazoa > Arthropoda > Insecta > Hymenoptera > Apidae > Eufriesea > Eufriesea mexicana. The sequence goes on from NW_016919236.1 coordinate 12,593, forward strand.
TGCACTGCAGCAGTTGGCTTAATCTGCTCAATGATTGTATAAATTCTGTAGCAATTCAAGAATGGCAAAATACAGATCCCGTATGCCTCCGGAATCTGACAATTGAAAACCCAGTCATCACTGTAATGTTGTCCTTGTGCAACTTCGGCTACTGACGCTCTAATTTTCTGAGCAATTCTGGAATAATTAACATTTACGGCGGTTGTGGCTTGAGATGTTCCCGATTGACGGTGCGTTACTTATTATATCTTCCAAATTATCACAGTAGCCGCTGGATTAATCTGCTCAATGGGGATTTAAACGCTATAACTGCTCCAGGATGTTAAAACACTGATCCGGTGTACCTCGAGAAATGATCAATTGACTGCTCATTACCGAGTACAGCCATTACCGCAGTAATGTCGCCGTCGGCCTACTTTGCTCACAGAGGTTGTAAATTTTAAAGCAATTCTGGGATAATTAATAATTGTTTCTGTTGTGGCTTGAGACATTTACAACTGACATAGCGATAACTTTTGTATCTTCCAATGTAGCGTTGCAGACGTTGGTTTTACCTGCTCCATGACTATTAATTTCCATAACATTTCCAGGGCGCAAAAATAGGGATCCAGTGATCCTCGAAATATTTGCAATTGACAACACAGTACTGAGTGCAGTCAACATCACAGTAATGTATACCGTGGGCTACTATGATCACTGATGATGGAAATTCTAAAGTTACTACTGAATAACATATGTGTAGCGCGGTTTGTGCTTGTGATATCTACAATTAGCAGTACGGTAATTAGTACATCTACCTAGAGATCACTGTTGCCGCTGGTTTAGAGTAGTCACTATGGACGTATGACCTTCAGCAATTGTTTAATGGAAAATGCAGGTCCATTGCCCCTCGAGAAGTTGACAATTGACAACTCAGCAAAGAGTGCAGCCGTCATCATATTAATGTAAGCGTTGAATAGCTTTTACCACTGATAATGTAAATTCCAAAGCAATTCTGGAATAATCAATGTATATTACGATTATGTCCTGAGACATTCGCAGTTGACAGCACGGTCCCTATCAAATATACCAATATGGCAGTGTAGCCGTTGGCTTAATCTGTTCAATATCGACTACTACTCCTTATCAATTCTGGAATGACAAAATACAGATCCACTGACCCTCGAGATATTAACAATTGACAAAAATGTACTGTGTATTTTCAACGTCGCGGTATTGGAGTCGTTGGATTACTTTGTCCACTGACGATGGTAATTACAGAGTAATATTTGAACGACCAATTTATAGTGCGGCTATGGCTAGTTATATTTGCAATTCACAGTATGGTAATTAGCACATCCACCAAGAGAGCACTTTTGCCGTTTGTTTAAATTGGTCACAGGAATTGTATATCCTACAGCAGTTGTAGAACGAAAGATACAGGTCCATTTTCCCTCGATGTGTTAGCAAACGACAACACAGAACTGAGTACAGCCGCCATCACAATAATGTGGCCGTTGAATAGCATCGTTCACTGGTGATTTCTTATTTCCAAAGCAATTCTAGAATTATTAGCGTATATTACGGTTATGGCTCGAGATATTTCCAACTTCGTGTACGGTATACATTACATCAATCAATATAGCACCCTAGCAGGCGGGTTATTCTGTCCAATGTCGATATCTAGTCTATATCAATTCAAGAACAACAAAATACATAGAGTTATTCTAGAATAACATATGTATTGTGAGGCTATGGCCAGTGATATATACAATTGGCAGTACTACATTTTGCTCATCTTCCGACAGATCACTGTTGCCATTTGTTTAATCCGTTCACTGTTTACGTACATACCACCAGAAATGCAGAAAGAGATGTGCAGGTCCATTACTTCTCGAGATATTGACAAATGACATCACAGTAATGAGCGCAGCCGTCATCGAAGTATAGAAGCCGTTGGGTAACTTTGCTCACTGGCGACGCAATTCTGGAATGATCATTGTATACTACAGTTATGGTTTGAGATACCTCCTATTGAGAATACGGAACAAACTACATTCGCCAATATAGCGCGGTGGCCGTTGCATTGCTCCGTTCAATAATGATTTAAATTCCGTGTCAATTCAGGAATGGCAAAATAGAGATCCACTGACTCTGGAGATATTAATAATTGTCAACGCTGTTATGAGTACAGCAAGCGTTGCAGTTATAAAGCCGTTCGACTCCTTTGTTGACAGATGATGTAAATTCGATTGTGATTCAAGAATAATATGTGTACAGCTCTGTTATGGCTAGTGATATTTAGAATTGACAGTGCGACACTATGTAAACCTTCCAAGAGATCACTGTTGCCGTTAGATTAATCTGTTCACTGTGGACGTATATTCCGCCGTAATTTTAGAACGAGAAATGAAGGTCCATTATTCCTCGAGATGTTAACAAATGTCAACATAGTACTGAGTATAGCCATTATCAAAGTACAGATATCGTTGGGTAACTTTGTCCACTGATGATGAATATTCCATAGCATTGCTGGAATGATGATTGTATATTACGCATATGGGTTGAAATATTTCCAATTGAGAGTGCGGTACTTATTACGTCCGCCAATGTAGCACGGCAGCCGTTGCGTTACTCTGTTCATTGATAATTTAGGTTCCATGTCAGTTCTGGAATGATAAAATGCAGATCTGCTGACATTCGAGACATTAGAGACTGACAAGGCACTTCAGAGTACAGCATCCACCGCAGCAATGTAGACGTTGGACTACTTTGTTCACTGATGGTATAAATTCGACAGTAATTCTATAATAACCTATGTACAGTGCGGTTATGGCTCGTGATATTTACAGCAGGCAGTACGTCATTTTGTACATCTTCCAACAGCTCACATTTGCCGTTGGATTAGCCCTGTTCACTGTTAACGTACGTGCCACAGGAATCACAGATAGAGAAATGCAGGTCCATGATTCCTCGAGATATTAGGATATGACAACGCAGCACCGAGTACAACCATCGTCAGGGTAATGTAGCCGCAGAGTAACTTTGCTCACTGGTGATATGAATTACAAAGCAATTCTAGAATAACCAATGCATATTGCATTTGTGGCTCGAGATATTTCTAATTGATGGTACAGTATTGGCTAGATCCGCGAATATTACACTGTAGCCGTTGGATTAATTTGTCAGATGATGATTTAAATTCTATATCAATTCTAGAAAGGCAATATTCGGGTCCACTGGCACTCGGGATAAAAACAGATGACGACGAAGTAATGAGTACAGCCACGATGACGGTAATGTTGGCGCTGGACTCCTTTGCTCACTGATGATGCAAATTCGAAAGATACTCTGGAGTAAAATAGGCACAGCGAGCTTATGTCTAGTGACATCTACAATTGACAATATAACATATTGTATTCATTCCAACAGACAATTTTTGCCACTTTATTAATATGTTCACCCATTGTGTACACACCACAGCCATTCTAGAGAGAGAAATGCATGTCGATTATCTCACGGGATATTAATAAATGACAACACAGTTCTGAGTACAGCCACCACCGCAGTATTGTCGCCATTGGATAACTTAGTCCACTGATGATGAAAATTCCATTGCAACACTGGAATGACCATTGTATACTTCAGTTATGGAATGAGACATTTCCTATTGAGAGTACGGTTCATATCACATCTTCCATCACAGGCAGTAGCCGCTGCATTACTCTGTTAAATGATGAGTTCATTCCTATATCTGTTATAGAACGGAGAAAGGCAGATCCAATGGCACTCGAGTTATTAACAGTTGACAACACAGTACTGAGTACAGCAGCCATCGCAGTAAAGTAGCCATTGGACTACTTTGTTCACTGATGATGCAAATTCGATACGTATTATGGAGTAACCTGTGTATAGTTCGGTTGTGGCCAGTGATATTTACAGTTGGCATTACAGCATTTAGTACATCTTCAAACAGATCGCTCTTGCCGTTGGATTGCTCTGTTCACTGATGACGTATATACCGCAGAAATACTAGGACGAGAAATGCATGTCCATTGTCCCTCGATATACTAACAAATGACTGCACAGTACAGAGTGCATCCATCATTACTTTACCGTAGCACTTTGTACAATATTGTTCACTGATAACATAAATTCTAAAGGAGCTCTAGTATAATCTATTGATAGTACTGTTAATGCTAGTGACATTTACAATTGACAGTACTGTACCCATTACATAAACAGTTACAGCATAGTAGCATTTGGATTATTCCATTCAATGGTGATATAAGTTCTACAATTCTGGAATGACAGAATACAGGTACAGTGGCCATCGAGAAGTTAGCAATTCATAACAGATAGCTGAGTGTACCAACCACCACAGTAATATAGACGTTGGGCTACTCTGTAAAATGATGATGTGAATTCGAGTGTGATTCTAGAATAATGTATGTATAGTGCGGTTATGTATAGTGGAACATGCAATTGACAGAACGACATTTCGTACGTCTCCCGGCTGATCTCTGTTGCCGATATAATATTCTGTTCGCTGACGATGGACTTCCACACAGAAATTCTAGAGCGTGAAATGCACATCCATTAACCCTCGTGATATTAACAAATTTCCAGACAGTACTGAGCACATCCATCATCACATTATTCTAGCCGTTGGAAAACTTCGTGCAGTGATGATGCAAACTCATATGCAAATCGGGAGTTATGAACGTGTGTAACGGATAAAGCTTGAGAAATTCCGCATTGACAGTTCGGTAGTCATTAAATCCACCAATACTGCCCTGAGGCCCTAGGATTAAGCTCTTCAGTGATTATCTAATTTCTACTACAATTCTAGAATGACAAAATATAGGTCAAAACTGCTTCTTGTTATTAACAATTGACAACAATGTCCTGAGTACAGCCATCCTCACAGTAATGTAGTCGTTGGTATTCTTTGCTCACTGGTGGTGTAAGTTCGAAAGTGATTCTAGAACAACCTGCGCATAGTGCAGTTATGGCTAGCGATATTAACAATTGACAGGATGGCAATTAGTACGTCCTCCAACAGATCACTGCTGTCATTGGATAGATCTGTTCACTGATTGTGTATATTCCACAGCAAAACTAAAACGAGAAATGCGTACCCATGATGCCTCGAGATATGAATACATGACAACACAGGAATGAGTACAGATACTACCATGTTATTGATGCCGCAGGACAGCTTAGTTCACTGATGATGTAAATTCCGACGCAATTCTAGATTAATCAATGCATATTATGATTACGTATTGAGGAATTTCCAATTGACTGTACGGTAATCATTGTATCCACCAATACAGCAGTGTAGCCGGTGGACTAATCTGTTCAATGATTATTTCTTTTCAATGTCGATTCTAGAATAATGAAATACAGATCCACCGAGCCTCCAGATATTAGTAATTGACAACACAGTAATGAGTGCAGCCACCATCTCAGTAATGTGTACGTAGCGCTACTATCTTCACTGATGGTGGAAATTCTAACGTAATTATTGAAAAACCTTCGTACAGTGCGGCTGCGGCTAGTGACATTTAGAATTAACAGTACGGTAATTAGTACATTTACCAGGAGAAGGCTGTTGGAGTTGGCATAAATTGGTCACTGAGGTTGTATATACTTCAGTAACTCTAGAAAGAAAAGTGAAGAACCATTGTCCCTCCAGATACTAACAAATGACAACACAGAACTGAGTTCAGTCATCATTACAGTATTGTAGCGGTTGAACGACCTTGCCCACTGATGACGTAAATTCCAAAGCAAGTCCACAATAATAAATGTATGTTAGGATTATGGCTCGAGCTATTTCCAAATGATAGTAATTCGAAAGTGATACTAGAATAACCTATGTGTATTACGGTTTGGCGAGTGATATTTAAAATTCACAGTACGGTAATTGGTACATCTACCATGAGAGCACTGTTGCCGTTTGTATAAGTTGGTCACGGCAGACGTATATTCTAGTGCAACTGTGGAAAGGAAAATGAAGGACAATTATCCTTCTAGAAGTTAACAATCCACACCGCAGCACTGAATACAGTCATCATCACAGTAATGTAGCTGTTGAATAACTTCGTAAACTTATGACGCAATTCCCAAAGCAATTCTGGAGCTATCATTGTATACTGCGATTAAGGCTTGAGATACTTCCAACTGACTCTACGTTACCTATTACATTCACCTATATAGCACTGTAGCCGCTGGATTAGTTTGTTCAATGACGATTTTTAAGCTCTATCAATTCTTGAATGACAAGATACGGATCAACCGAGCCTCCAGCTATGAACAATTGACAACAGTGTTGTAAGTATGTCAACCATACTAATGTAGCCGTTGGAAAACATGGCTCACTAATGACGGTAACTCTAATATAATTCATGATTTACCTATGTGTGGTGCGTTTGTGACTGGCGATATTTACAATTCACAGAGCGCCAGATAGTACACCACCAAGATAGTCCTGTTGTCATTCGTTTCAGTTGGTCTCTGTGGATGTATACCATACTGCAAATGTAGAAAGGAAAATGGACGTACAGTATACCTGGAGAAATTAGCAACTGACGTCGCAGCACTGAGTACGTCTATCATCACAGTAATGTCGTCGTTGAAAAACTTTGATCACTGATGATATAGATACCAACGCAATTCAAGTTCAATGAACGTATAATACGGTTATGGCTCGAGATATTCACAAAAGACAGTACGGTACATATTGCATCCAAACATATGGCACTCTAGTCGCTGGATTAACTTGTTCAATGTCGATTTCTGCACTATATCAATCATAGAATAGCAAAATGCAGATCCACTGACCCTCGAGATATTTACGATTGACGTCAGTGTACAGGGCGTATCCGCCATCACGGTAATATATGTGTTGGAACTCTTTGTTCACTGTTGATTTAAACTGCCAAGTGACTCTAGAATAGCATATGTATAGTGCGGTTATGTCTAGTGACACTTATAACTGACAGTACGGCTTTCAGTACATCTGCAAAAAGGTCGCTTCTGCCATTCGGCTTATCTGTTCACTGATGGTGTATATGCTACAGCAATAATAGAATGAAATATGCCGGCGCATAGTTCATCGAGATATTAGCAACTGGCAACACAGAGCTGATTACAGACGTCATCGCGTCATTGTAACCGTTGAAATACTTTGTTCTCTGATCATGTACGTTGCATAGCTCTTCTGGAATAATCACGGTATTTCACGGTTATGGTTTGATATACTTCCAACTGTCATTACGGTACTCACTACGTCCACCAATATAGCACTGTAGACGTTGGACTAATCTGTTCAATGACGACTTCTACACTACAACAATTCCAGAAAAACAAATTACAGACCCACTGCCCCTCGAGATACTAACAATTTACAACACAGTTCTCAGGATGGCCACCATCACAGTAATGTAGACGTTGGAATTCTTTGTTCGCTGATGATGTAAATTCGAAAGCGAAATTACAATTAATTGCGTATGGTATGTCTATGGCTAGTGACATTTACAATTGATAGTACGGCATTTGGTACATCCTCCAATAGATCACATCTTCCGTTATATTACTCTGCTCTCTGACGGTGTATATCCGAGAGCAATTGTAGAAAGACAAAAGAAAGTCCTTTATCCGGCGAGAAATTAACAATTGACAACGCAGCACTGTGTGCAGCCATCATCACAATGTTGCAGCCGCTAAATTCCTTTGTCCACTGACGATAAAAGTACCAACGCAATTCTGGAATAGTCAATGTATATCACGATTATGGCTTGAGATATTTCCAACTGAGGGCACGGTACTTACCTCATCCTCCGATATATCACTGTAGACGTCGGAATAACCAGTACAATGATGATTTGTGTCCTATATTATTACTCAAATAACAAACTACGCATCCACTGACCCTCGAGATATTAGCATTTCACAACAATATACTGAGTAGGTGCACCACCACGGTGATGTAGCCGTCTGACCACTACGTCCGCTGATGATGGCAATTATAAAGCAATTATTGAGCAACTAATTTATAGTGCGGCTATGGCTAGTTATATTTACACTTCACAATACGGTAAATAGTACATCTACAAAGAGAGCACTGTTGCCGTTGTATTAAATTGGTCACTGAAATTGTATGTCCTACATCAATTGCAGAAAAAAAATGAAGGTCCTCAATCCCTCGAGTAATTAACTATTGACAACGCAGCAGTGGGAACAGCCATCATCACAGTAATGTAGCTGCTGGATGACTTCGTTCACTGATGATGTAATTTCCAACGCAATTCTACGACTATCAATATATATTGCGATTGCGGCTTGAGATATATCCAACTGACTGCACGGTACTTACTGCATCCACCAATATAGCACCGTAGCCGTTGTATTAACCAACCTAGTGACGATTTCTGCACTATATTAATCCTAGAACAACAAAAGCGGGATCAACTGGGCCTCCAGATATTGACATCTTGAAAACAGTGTACAAAGTATATCTACCATCACAGTAATGTAGCCGTTGGAATACTTGGTCCACTCATGAAGGTAATTCCAAAGTAACTCTAGAATAACATATGTATAGTGCGTTTATGGCTGGCGAAATTTACAATTCACCGAACGGCAATTCGTTCTTCGACCAAAAGGCCCCTGTTACCGTTGGTTCCAAATGGTCACTGAATATGCATACTCTACGGCAAACGTAGAAAGAAAAATGAAGTTGCAATATCCTTCGAGAAATTAACAATTGACAACGCAGCAATGAGTACGTCTATCATTAGAGTAATGTACCCGTTGAAAAACTTTCGTCACTGATGACGTTAGTTCCAAAGCAATTCTTGAATAATCAAGGTATTCCACGATTATGGTTTGTGACATTTCCAATTGACATTACCGTACCTATCATATCCTCAAATATAGCACTGTGTCCGATCGGTTAACCTGTTCAGTGACGATTTCTATTCCATGTCAATTTTTGATAACAAAATACATAACCACTGACCCTCGTGATATTAACAATTGACAACAATGTACTTTGTAGATCCCCAACGTCACAGGAATGTAGCCGTTGTGATGCTTTGGCCACTGATGATGTAACTTTGAGAGTAGCCCCAAAGAAGGCCAAGTATAATACGGTTATGGCTAGTGATGTCTACAATTGACAATGCGGCATTTAGTACATCTTCTTACAGATCACTGTTGGCGATGGAATGATCTGTTCACTGATGATTGTTATCCCACAGCAACTCTAAAACACGAAATAGAGTTACATTAGCCCACTAGAGGTTAACAAATGTCAACTCAGAACTGAGTGCAGCCATCGGCCCAATATTATAGCCGTTGAAAGACATTGTTCACTTATGATGTACATTCCAAAGCAATTCTATAACAACCAATGCATATTCCGATTAGGGCTTGAGACATTTCTAATTGAGAGTACGGTGACCATTATGTCCACGAATATAGCAGTGTAGCTGTTGGATTAACCTGTTCAATGACGATTCCTATACTATTTCAATTCTAGAATAACAAAATACATATCAAGTGATCCTCCAGAAGTTAACAATTGACAACAGTGTACTGAGTATATCTACCATCACAGACATGTAGCCGTTGGAATACATTGTCCGCAGACTATGTAAATTCGAAGATGACCCTAGAATTAGCTGTGTACAGTGCGGTTATGTCTAGTGATATTTACAGACGACGGTACGGCATTTAGTACACCCCCCAACCGATTACTGCTGCCGGTGGATTAATCTGTGCACTGATGTCGTGTGTTCCACTGCGATTCTAGATCGAGAAATGCAGATTCTTTATACATAGGGATACAAAAGTGACAACACAGGACTGATTACAGCCATCATCACATTGTTGTAGCATTCGAGTAACTTTCTTCACTAATGATTTGTAAATTCCGAGGAAATTCTAGAACAGGCAATTTATATTAAGATTATGGCATGATATATTTCCAGCTGGCGGTACGGTACATATTACATCCGCAAATATAGCACTGTAGCCGTTGTACTAATCTGCTCAAGGACGATTTCTTTTCTATATCAATTCTAGAATAACAAAATACAGTTCCACTGATCCTCGAGATATTGACAATTGGCAACACAGTACTCAGAGGAGCCATCATCCCAGTGATAAAGCCGTTGAACTACTTTGACAACTGATGATGGGAATTCTAAAGTAATTCTTGAATAACCTATGCTTGGTGCGGTTACGGCAAGCGACATTTACATTTCACAGTATGGTAATAGGTACATCTACCAAGAGGGCACTCTTGCCGTTGGTTTTAATTGGTCACTCAAGATGTGTATCCTACAGCAATTGTACAAACAAGATTGAAGGCCCGTTATTCCTAGAGAAATTAACAATTGAGGACGCAGCACTGAATACTGCCATCATTGCAATTATGCAGCTGTTGAATAACTTCGTCCACTGACGATGTAATTTCCAACGCAATTTTAGAACAATCTATATATGTTGCGATTATGGCTTTAGATATTTCCAGCTGAATGTACGGTACATATTACATCCACCAATATAGCGCCGTAACTGTTGTATTAGTCCGTCCAATGACGATTTCTGTACAATATCAATTCTAGAATATCAATATACAGATCAACTCAGCCTCCAGATATTGACGAATTGACAACAGTGTACTGGGTATACCTACCATCGGAGTAATTTAGCCGTAGGGAGCCTTGGTTCACTGAAGAAGGTAATAATTAAGCAACTCTCGAATAACCTATGTATTGTGCATATATGACTTGCGATATTTACAATTCACAGGACGGTAATTAGCACATCGACCAAGAGAGCCATGTTGCCGTCCTTTCCTGTTGGTCACAGATGACGTATATTCTAGAGCAGATGTAGAAAGAAAAATGAAGGACCATCAAGCCTTGAGAAATTAGCAACTGACGTCGCAGAACCGTGTGCGTGTATCTTCACAGTAATGTCGACGTTGAAAGACCTTGATCACTGATGATGTGAATTCCAACGCAATTCCAGATTAATCTACGTATAATGGGATTATGGCTTGAGGCATTCCCAACTGACTGTGCGGTACTTATTACATCCAATCGTATGGCACTATAGCCGCCGGATTAACCTATTAAGTGACGATTTCTGATCTATATCAATTCTAAAATAACAAAATACACATATACTGTCCCTCGAGGTATTAACAATTTACAACACAGTACTGGTGATAGCCACCTTCACAGCAATGTAGTCATTGGAATTCAATGTCCACTGATGACGTAAATTCGAAAATGATTATAGAATAACCTATGTATAGAGCGGTTTTGTCTGGCCACACTTACAATTGACAGTACGGTAATTGGTGAATCTACCAAGAGAACATTGACGCCGTTGGTTTAAGTTGGTCACTGCAGATGTATATTCCATTGCAACTGTAAAGAAGAAAGTGATGGTCAATTATCACTCTTCAAATAAGCAATTTTCATCGCAGCACTGAATACAGCCATCATCACAGTAACGTAGATGTAGAAGAGCATCGAACACTTACGATGCAATTTCTAACGCAGTTCTAGAATTATCAGTGTATATTACGACTAAGGCTTGAGATGCTTCCAACTGTCTGTACGGTACCCATTACTCCACAAATATGCCACAGTAGCCGTTGGATTAATCTGTTCATTGACGATTTCTGTACTCTACCAACCCTTCAATAGCAAGGTACAGATCAACTGAGCCTCCAGATATTAGCAATTGACGACAGTGTAGTAAGTATATCCACCATCACATTAATGTAGACGTTGGAATACTTGGCCCCCTGATGAACGTATTTCTACAGTAATTATTGGTATACCTATGTGTAAGGCGTTTATGCCTATCGACAATTACAATTCACTAAACGGTAGTTAGTAAATATGCCAAGATAGCACTGCTGCCTTTGGTTAAGTTAGCCGCTGGTGATTTATATCTAAGAGCACTAGTATGAAGGAAAACTATGCTCCATTATCCCTCGAGAAATTAACAGTTGACAACGCAGCACTGGGTGCAGCCGTCATCACAGTAATGTAGCCGTTGAGTAACTTTGATCACTGATGATGTATATTCCAAAGCAATTACAGAGGAATCAATATATGTTGTAATTATGGCTTTAGATGTTCCAGCTCTGGGGATACCAGGAGTAGCGGTCTGGGCACATTAGGTTCAGTAATGTTACATTTGGCTAGGATATGTTTGGATAGGTTAGGTCAGGATAGCTTCGAATTTTGCGCTATGCACTGCTTTTCGGTGGATTTCTGCGCTCTACTGTGCACTCCAATATTCAGCTTGGCTCTGGAGATGCCAGCAACTATCGTCACTGCACGTTGGTTTGAATTAAGTTACGCATCGCTAGGTTAGCTTAGGATACATTAGGTGATGATAGCAATGCTTTTGTGCTATACACTGCTATACGGAGGAACCCCGCGTTCCACTATGCTCTACTATATTCTGCTTGTCTCTGTGGATGCTAGCAATTGTCGTCGCGGCACTTTAATAGAGTCATATTACGTTTGGTTATGCTAGGAGAGGTCAGGTTAGCAGCTTGTAGCTTTGACCTTTCGGCTGTACACAACAAGTCAGAGGATTTCCTCCCTCTACTGTGCTCTGCCATAATCTACTTAGCCCTGTGCAGACCAGCAATGGCCGTCGTGGCAAGTTAGGTTGAATTAGGTTACGTCTGTTTGGGGTAGGGTATGTTAGGCTAGGTTAGGTTAGGATGTCTTAAACCTTTCTGCAATAGACTGATCTTGGGCGGATTTCTGCTCTCTACTGTGCTCTAATACATTCTGCTTGGCAATGAGGCGCCCAGCAATGGTGGTCACGGTACGTTATATTGAGTTAGGATACGTTCGTCTAAGTTATGTTTGCTCGTGTTAAGTTCGGATAGCTTCGACTTTCATACTATACACAGATATTCGGTGGACCTCTGGGCTCTAATATACTCTACTATATTCCACTTGGCAATGGAGTTGCCAGCAATAGTGTTCTCGACGCGTTATGTTGAGCTAGGCAACGTTCGGTAAGGCTAGGTTTGGTCAAGTGAGGCTTGGATACTTTCGGCATTTGTGCTCTACACAGCAAGGTGGCGAATTTCTGCGCTCCACTTTGCTATACTATACCCTGCTCGACGCTAGTGATCCCAGCAGTAGTGGTACTGGCACGTTAGTCTGAGTTATGCTACGTTCGGCTATGTTACGTTTGTTTAGGTTAGGACAGGTTATTTTTGACTTTTGTGCTATACACAGCGGTTCTATGGATTTCTGAGCTCTACTCTCCACACGCACATTCCGCTTTGCCCGGGGAGGGGGGGGGGCAGCAATAGTGGTCTCGGTACGTGTGGTTGAGTTACGTAACGTTTGGTTACGTTAAGTTCGGTTAGTTTAGGACAGGTTAGCTTTGACTTTAGTGCTGAACACCGCTTTTCGGTGGATTTCAGCGCTCGACTCTGCTCTAGTACATTCGGCTTGGGGCTGCGGAAGCAAGCAATAGTCGCCGACGCACGTTATGCTGAGATAGGCTACGTTCGGTTAGGTTAGGTTCGGCCAGGTGAGACTTGGATATCTCTGATTTTTCTGCTATACACTGCAATGGGGCGGATTTCTGCGCTCTACAATTCCCGAGTGTATTCTCCTTGGCTCTGTGGAGTCCAGCGGGGGTGGTTTAAGCACGTTATGTTGAATTACGTTACGTTCGGTTATGTTACGTTCGGTTAGGTTGGCATAGAATAGCTTTGACTTCTGTGCTCTAGACTGCTATTCGCAGGATTTCTGCTCTGCATGTTTCTGTACTATGCTCTGGTTGGCTCAGTGGAGGCCATCAATGGCGGTCTTTGGCCGTTAGGTTGAGGTATGTAACGTTTGGCTACGTTACGTTTGGTTAGGTTAGGATGGGGTAGTTACGACTTTTGTGGCATACGCTGCTATTCCGTAGGTTTCTGCGATCTACTGTGCACTAATATTTTCTGCGTCTCTCCGAGCAGGCCAGCAATTGTGGCCTCGGCATGTTAGAATGCGTTAGGTTAACTTTGGTGAGGTCATGTTAGGTTATGTTCGGTAAGCGCAGCTTTGACTTTCGTGCAGTACACTGTTATTCGGTTAGATTTCTGCAGTCTACTGTGCTCTGCTATATTCTGCTTTACTCTGGGCAGGTCAGCAATAGTGGTCTCGTCGCGTTAGGCTTTGCTATGTTACGCTGGGTTACGTTACGTTTGGTTAAGTTAGGACACGGTTGCCCTAACTTTTGTCCTATAAACTGCTATTCGCTGTATTTCTGCACCCTACTGTGCTGTACTATACTCTGCTCCAATCTGGTAATGCCAGAAATAGTGGTCGTGGCACGTTGGATTTTGTTAGGTTACTTTCGGCAATGTTAAGATTGGTTATGTTCGGATAGGGTAACTTTGACTTTCTTTCCATACACTGCTATTCGGTGGATGTCTGCGACCTACTGTGCTCTAATACTGCCTGCCTTGCTCTGCGGTGGACAGCAGTAGCTGTGTCGGCACGTTAAGTTGTATCAGGTTACCTCTTGTTAGGTTAGCTAAAGCAAAGTTCGGTTAGGCTTGCTTTGACTTTCGTGCTATACACATCTATTCGGTGGGCTTCTGCGGTCTGCTGTGCTCTAGTGCGACCTGCTTCTCTCTGGGCGGCCAGCATTAGTGGTCTCGGCACGTTATGTTGAGATAGGCTACGCTTCGCTAGGTTAGGTTTGGTCAGGCAAGGTCAGGGTACCTTTGACTTTTGTGCTATGCACTGCTCTTCGTAGTGTTTCTGCGCACTACTCTGCTCTACTATACTCTGCTCGAGTCCGGGGAGGCCGGCAATAGTGATCGTGAACGTTAGGTGGTTTTGGGTTACGTTTGGCTAGGTTATGTTAGCTTGGGTTGGGTATGAATAGCTTTGTCTTACTGCCATACGTTGCGATCCTAGGGATTCCTGCGCACCACTCTACTTTAATATGTCCTGCTCGGCCCTGGAGGGCCTGCAGTAGCGTCCTCGGCACGTTAGTCTGTGTTAGGTTACGTTCGGTTCTGTTCCGATTGCATATGTCAGGATAGGATGGCTTTAACTTTTTTGCTACGCTCTCCTATTGGATGGGTTTCTGCGCTCCGCTCCGCTGTAATGTCTTCTGCTCTGCTCTAGGGAGGCCAGCAATTGTGGCCTCGGCACGTTAGAATGGGTTACGTTGCCTTTGGCTGGGTTAGGTTCGTTTAGTTTCGGTAAGCGTATCTTTGACTTTCGTGCTGTACACTGTTATTCGGTTGGATTACTGGACTCTAGAGTGCCCTGCTATGATCTGCTTGGTCCTGGGCAGGCCAGCGGTAGTGGTCTCGGCACGTTGCGTAGAGCTATGTTACGTTCGGTTACGCTACGATTGGTTATGTTAGGATGGGTTTGCTTTGACTTCTCTGCTATACACAGCGATTCTAGGGACTCCTGCCCTCTGCTATCCTCTAGTACGTTCTGCTCGGCTCTGGGGGGCTGCAATAGTGGTCGCGGCATGTTAGGTTGGGTTAGGTTACGAATTGCCATGTCACCATTGGCTAGGATAGCACAGGATAGCTTTCACTTTTTCGTTACATGCGGCTATTCGGCGGACTTTGCGCTCTGCTGTGCTCCAGTGCCTTATACTTGGCTCTGGGGAGGCCAGCAGTGGTGGTCTCGGCGCGTTACGTTGAGCTTTGCTACGTTTGGTTAGGTTAGGTTCGGTCAGGTAAGGCTTGGATATTTCTGACTCTCACGCTGTACACTGATATTCGGTGGATTTCTGCGCTCCACGTTTCTCTGATATGCTCTGGTTTGCTCTGGTGAGGCCCGCAATGGTGGTCTCGGCTCGATGGGTAGGGTTATGCATCGTTTGGCAACGCTACGATTGGTTAGGTTCGGACATGACAGCTATGTCTTTGGGTTATAAACTGCTATTCGGTGTGCTACTGCGATCTACTGCGCTCTAATAACTTCTGCGCGGCCCTGCGGAGGCCAGCCATAGCGGTCGCGGCACGTTAGGTTTTGTTATATTACGTTTGCTTAGGTTAGGATTGGGTAGCTCTGACTTTAGTGGCATACGCGGCGATTATATGGATATCTGCTCTCTACTCTCATCTAATACTTTCTGCTTTGCCATGTAGCGAGCAGAAACAGATTTGTCGCCACGTTAGGTTGAGTAAGGATACCTTTGTTTACGTTACGCTTGGTTAGGTTAGGATAGGATTGATTTGACCTGTGTGTTATACACTGCTGTTCGGTGGATTTCTGCGTTGTACTGTGGTCTTGCGTTTCCTGCTTGGCTCCGGAAAGGCCACCAATAGAGGTCTCGGCGCGATAGGATGGGTTATGTTACATTCGGTAAGGTCAGGTTACGCTATGTTCGGTAAGGGTAGCTTTGACTCTCGTGCTGTACACTGCATTGCTGCTGATTTTTGCGCTCTACTTCTCTCTAGTATATTCTGCTTGGCTCTGAGGAGGCCGGGAATTGTGATCGTGGCACGTTTGATTCTGTTAGGTTACGCTTGGCGAAGTTAGGCTACATTAATTTCGGTTAGGATAGCCCTGACTTTTGTGCTGTACGCTGATATCCGGTGTACCTCTGCGCTCTACTGCACTCCAGTATATTCTGCTTGGCCCTGGGGATGCCAGCAACAGTGGCCTCGGCACGCTGTGTTAGGTTACGTTACGTTTGGCTTTGCTTCGATTGGTTATGTTAGGATAGGGTAGCTTTGAATGTCGGCTATACCCTGCAATTCGGTGGATACTCTGCTCTCTACTGCATGCTAATATGTGCAGCTTTGCTCTGGGGAGGCCAGTAATGGTGGTCTCCTAATATTATGCTGAGTTGGACCCCGTTTGATTAGGTTAGGTTAGGTCAGGTTAGGTTAGAATACCTATGACGTTTGTGCTCTAGACTGCTATTCTTTGGATTTCTGCGCTCTGCTCTGCTTTACTATACTCTGCTCTACTATACTCTGCTCGTCTCCGTCGAGGCCAGCAGTTGTGGTCGTTGCACGTTAGTCTGAGTCATGATACGCTACGTTACGCTGCGTTTGGTCATGATGGGATAGGGTAGTTTTGACTTCTGTGCCATACACTGCTATTCTGTGGATTTATGCATAACAGTGTGCTCTTGTATATTCTGCTTGGCTCTGGAGAGGCCAGTAATAGTAGTCTCGGCACGTTCGTTTGAGTTATGGTATGTTTGGTTGTGTTAGGGTAGGCTCCATTTCGTTGGAATAGCTTCGACATTTGTGCTATACGCAGATATTTCGAGGATTTCTGCGCTCTACTGGACTCTACTAAATTCTGCTTGGCTCTGGGGCGTCCAGCATTAGTAGTCTCGGCGCGTTAGTATATAATACGTTACGCTTGGGTATGTTACGTTTGGATATGTCAGGAGAGGATAGCTTTGACTTTTGTGCTGTACAGAGCTATTCGGTGGATTTCTGTGCTCCACATTGCTCTACTACGCTCTGCTCGCCTCTGGAATGGCCAGCAATAGTGGTTATGGCACGTTAGGTCGAGTTATGTTACCTTTGGTTAGATTAGGCTAGGGAAAGTTTGGTTAGGGTAGCATTGACTTTCGTGATGTACACTGTTATTCAGTGGCTTTCTGCGCTCTACTGTGCTCTGTTACATTCTGCTTGGCTCTGGAGAACCCAGCCATAGTGGTCTCGGCACGTTAGGTTGAGTTAGGATACGTCTTGTTAGGTTACGTTATGCTAAGATCGGCCAGGATATCTTCGTCTTTCGTGCTATACACTGATATTCGGTGGATATCTCGCATCCACTATGCTCTACTATATTCTGCTTGGCAATGGATAGGCCAGCAATTGTGGTCGCTGCACGCTACGTTGAGTCAGGCTACGTTTGACTGGGTTATGATGGTTAGGGTTAGGTTCGGATAACTTTGACAAATGTGCTATACACTGCAATCTTAAGGATTTCTGCGCTCTACTGTGCTATAGTATGTTATGCTTGTCTCTGGAGATGGAAGCAATAGCCACCTCGGCACGTTTGGATGAGATATATTGCGTTCCGCTTCGTTACGCTTGGTTGCGTTAGGAAAGCATAGCTTTGACTTTTGTGCTGCACACTGCCTTCCGCTGGATTTCTGCGCTCCACACTGCTCTACTAGCCTCTGCTTGGCTCTGGCGAGGACAGCAATAGTGGCCGTGGGACGTTTTGTTGTGTATTGTTACGTTTGGTTAGGTTAGGTTTTGAAATGCAAGGCCCGGATACCTTTGGCTTTTGTGCTATACATCGCTATTCGTTGGGTTTCTGCGATCTACTCCGCTGTAATGTTTTCTGCGTGGCTCTGTGGTGGACCGCAATAATGTCTTCGGCACGTTAGCCTGGGTTATGCTACGTTCGCTTATGTTATGTTTGGTTAGTTTGTGAAAGGGTAGATTTGACTTTTATGCTACACACTGCGACTCCATGGATTTCTGCGCTCTCCTCTCCACTCATTTGTTCTGCTTGGCTCTAGGAAGGGCAGCAGTAGTGGCGTCGGCACGTTATGTCTTAATATGTTACGCTTGGCTACGACACGTTTGGTTAGATAAGGATAGTATAGTTCTGTGTTTTGTCCTATACACAGCTATTCGTTAGATTTCTGCGTCCTCCGGTAATCTAATATCTTCTGCTTGGCTCTGCAGAGGACATCAATAGTGGACTGGGCTCGTTAGGTTGAGTTTGGTTACGTTTGGTTAGGTTACGTTACGTTGGGTTATGTCCGGATAGGTAGGACTTTTCTGCTGTAAGCTGGGATTTTATGGATTTCTGAGCACCACTCTTGTCTATTACGTTCAGCTTGACTCCGGGGAGGGCAGCAGAGGAGGTCTCGTCACGTTTGGTTGAGTTAGCTTACCTTCGGTAGTGCCTCGTTTTGTTAGGTTTGGATAGGGTAGCTTTGACTTTCTTGCCCTACACGGCGATTCTAAGGATATCCTCGCTCTACTCTCCTCTAGTGCGCTCTGCTTGGCTCTGTGGAGGACAGCAATAGAGGTCTCGTCACGTTAGGTTGAGTTAAGTTGCGTTTGGGTACGTCACGTTGTACTAAGTTTGGTTAGAGTAGATTTGACGTTTGCGCTCAAAACTGCTATTCTGTGGATTTACGCGCAATACTGTCCTCTAGTACATTCTGCTTGTTTCTGGGGAGGCCAGCCATAGTAGCATCGGCACGTTAGTTTGAGTCATCTAGCATTTGGTTAGGTTAGGTTAGGTCAAGTTTGATTAGGGTGGTTCCGACTTTTAAGCTATACACAGATATTTGGTAGATTCCTGCGCTCCTTCGAGCTCTACTATATTCAAGTTGA
>NW_016919236.1:32416-33988 GCF_001483705.2 Eufriesea mexicana
GCGCCTGCCCGAGCGCCGGAGCAAGCGAGCTCCAACGCCGCCCTGCGCGCGCGGCCTGTACTGGTGGCCTCGGCGGTCTCTGTCGCGGGCGCTTCCCGTGGCGGGCCCGCTGACGCTCAGGCGAAGGACCCGTCCGCGGCCCCGGGCGTAGCCGGGAAGGACGCAGAGGCCAGCTGGTCTCTCGTCATCGGTAGGCGCGAGAAGCGAGCGCAGCGGCAGGCGGCCGCTGCCTCGCAACTGCCCGCGAGAGTGCCCACGAGTGCGCATAGGGAGCCGTCGGTAAGACGGGGCGCCGCTCCGCGGGGATGAGCTCCACCCACGCGCCTCCCACGACCACCGCGAAGACAGTAACGATGCACGGTCACGATAAGGAAAAGAGCGGCGGTAAGCCGGGCCCCATTCTTAAGCGGGCGCCGTCGCGGTTTGGGTACCCGAGGGGTCGAGTCTCTCTTGCGCGGAGGCCATCTCCGCTGCAAGGGGAAAGATAAATCTCGCCGACCTCGGGATCGAGGACTTGCGCCCCCGTCGGTCTGCTTCCGGCGGTCTACTGCTGGAGGTCGGCGGACCCGAGGGCGCACAGCGAGCCGCCGCTCTCGCCGGGCGAATAAGCGAAGTCTTGGAGGGATCCGGCACGCGTGTTACGGTTCCCACCAAAAAAGCGGAGCTGAGGGTGACAGGGCTCGACGACTCCGTCACCCCCCGCGAGGTGGCCGCTGCCCTGGCTAGGGTCGGTGATTGCACCGAGGCAGAAATAAGAACCGGAGTGATCCGGTCTTCCGCTTCGGGGCTGGGCTCTGTATGGGCTCAGTGTCCACTCGCGGCAGCGAGAAGGACCGTCGATTGCGGGCGGATCCGCGTCGGCTGGACTTCGGCCCGTGTTGTTGCCTTGGAGGCACGGCGCCTCCAGTGCTTCCGTTGCCTTGGGTTCGGTCACACATGAAACGGATGCTCTAGCGCGGTGGACCGCAGCGACACCTGTTTCAGGTGTGGCGCGGCGGGCCACCGTGCCGGTGGGTGTAGTGTCCCTGCACCCATGTGCCCGGTTTGCGCCGGGCTCGGCCGCCCCACCAACAACCGACTGGGCAGCAAGGCGTGCTGCCCGCCAAAGGCAAACTGCGCGGGTCGCCAGGCGCCTGCAGGCGCCGTGTCCGCCTCGGCGTATGCGAGCGCCAATTCGAAAGCTGCTTCCGCGAATTCCGTATCCGCGAACGCTACCGCGAAGGGCCCGCCGACCGGCGGTGCACCGGGCCCGCAGCCGGCCCAAAGGAAGGGGGGCCAGGAGGAGGCCATGGACGCAGCCTAGCTTTCACGTCGTCCATGGTGCTCCAGGCCAACCTGAACCACACGAGGGCGTCGCAGGACCTGCTCCTGCAGACGCTCGTTGAGCTTGGTGTCGGGCTGGCTGTTATCGCAGAGCCGTACCGTATCCTGGACCAAGAAGGGTGGTTCGGGGATCGGGACGGCTCCGTGGCGATCATCGCCAGGGGCTGCGGCGGACACCGGCACCAACGCTGCTTCACAGCGGTGAGGGGTTCGTGGCGGTCTCCTGGAACGACGTAGGTCGTGGTGGGG
>NW_016919237.1:0-667 GCF_001483705.2 Eufriesea mexicana
GGTAGGATTCTATTGGCGTGCTTTATCCATTGCAATCCTATAGAATCTGTCTGGAAAATTCTACTCTATTAACATTTTCGACTAATATCGTGGTGAGCACACTTTCTTAAATAAACAAGGAGGGAACATACTGTTGGCGTGTTATAGCCATCGCAATGATATAGAATCTGCCTCGAAAATTCAATTTTATTGACATTTTCGACCAATATCGTGGTGAGGTAAGTGTCTCGCATAAATAAGAAGGAAAGATTCTATTGGCCAGCGATAGCCATTGAAATCCTATAGTATCTTGATGGAAAACTCAATTTTATTAACATTTTCGTCTAATATCGTTGTGAGCTTACTGTCTTGGATAAATAAGGAGGAAAGATTCTATTGGCGTGCTATAGCCATTGCGGTGCTATAGAATCTGTCTGGATAATAGCCTTTGCGGTGCCATAGAATCTGTCCGGATAATTCAATTTTATTTACGTTTTCGACTAATATCGTGCTAAGCTAACTTTCTTGGGTAAATAAGGAGGAAAGATATTATTGGAGTGCTGTAGCCATGGCAATGCTATAGATTCTGGCTTGAAAATTTTATTTTATTAATATTTTCGCCTATTATCGTGGTGAGCTTTGTTTCTTGCACAAATAAGGAGGATGGATTCTATTTGCGCGCAATAGC
>NW_016919239.1:0-592 GCF_001483705.2 Eufriesea mexicana
TGCATGGATGGGCGAGTGAATGGGTGGGTCGGTGTATGGATGGATGGATGTATGGGTGGATGTACACACGGATGTACGTGTTTCTGTATGCATACTTTTATGGAAGGGCATATGTATGAATGATTGTATGCATGTTTGTGTGCACGTATGTATGGATGCGAGTATTTATGAATGAATGGATGCATGTATGGCAGTATGTATGAATGTATGTATCGATATATGACTGTATTTTGTGGATGGGTCTATGGATTGGGTGATGTATGGATAAATGAATGTGCGGATGGTTGTATGTCTGTATGTATGTGTGTATGTATTGTTGTATGTATGGATGTATGTATAGATGTTTGTATGGATGTATGTATGTGTATATGTATGGATGTGTGTATGTAGGTATGGGTGGAGGTATGAATGGATGCATGCACGTATGTGAGGATGTATGGATGGATGTATGGATGGATGGATGGGTGTATGGGTGGATGGTTGGATGTGTGAATGCACAGGTGGATGAGTGTATACATGTATGGTTTGTTCGACGTATGGTTGGATGGATGTGCGGATGGATGTATGTATGGATGGATATGCATATGGATGG
>NW_016919240.1:0-582 GCF_001483705.2 Eufriesea mexicana
TATTGGCATTTTCAAATAATATCGTGGTGAGCTATCTTTCTTACATAAATTAGGAGGAAAGATCGCATTTGCGTGCTATAGCCATTGCAATGATATATAATATGGATGGAAAATCCAATTTTATTAACATTTTCTTCCAATATCGAGGTGAGCTAAATTTTTTGCATAAATAAGGAGGAAATATTCTGTTTGCGCGCAATACCCATTGCAGTGCTATCGAAACTGGATGAAAAATTCAATTTTATTGACATTTGCCGCTAATATCGCGGTGAGCTAACCTCCTTGCATAAATAAGGAGGAAAGAATCATGGCGTGCTATGGTCATTGCAGCGAAATAGAATCTCGCTGGAAAATCCTATTTTATTGACATTTCCGCATAATATCGTGTTGAGCCAACTTTCTTGCATAAATAAGGAGGAAAGATACCATTGGCGTGCAATAGCCGTTGCGATGATATAGAATCTGACATGAAGATTCAATTTTATTGACATTGTCGTCAAATATCGGGGTGGGCTATCTTTTTTTGCATAAATAAGGAGCAAAGATTCTATTGGCGTGCTATTGCCATTGCAATGCTATAGA
>NW_016919241.1:0-690 GCF_001483705.2 Eufriesea mexicana
GGCGATCTATTCACCGAGCTATAGCAGGCTATAGATTTTCAATAGAACAATTCTCTGGCTAGTTGATGGCTGTACCTGCCATTGGACTGAAGGCGTTAGGCGACCTATTCACCAAGCGATAACAGGTTACATATTTTGAATAGACTAATTCTCTGGCCAGTAGATGGCTGTACTTGCCATTGGATTGAAGGCGTTAGGCGATCCAGTCACTAAGCTATGGCAGCTTTTAGATTCTGATTAGACACTATTTCAGGCAAGTAGATGGCTGTACTTGCCATTGGATTGAAGGCGTTAGGCGATCCAGTCACTAAGCTATGGCAGCTTTTAGATTCTGATTAGACACTATTTCAGGCAAGTAGATGGCTGTACTTGCCATTCGGTTGAAGGCGTTAGGCGATCTACACTCCAATCTGTAACTAGTTGAAGTTTTGAATAGACCTATTCTCTGACAAGTAGATGGCTGTACTTGCCATGGGATTGAAGGCGTTAGGCGCCCTACTCGCCAAGCTATAACAGATAATAGATTTTGATTAGACCAAATCTCTGGCAAGTTGATGGCAGTACTTGCCATTGGATTGAAGTCGTTAAGCCATCTATTCACCATGCTATAACACATAATATATTTCTAATAGACCTATTCTCCGGCAACTAGATGGCTTTACTTGCCATTAGATTGAGGGCGTTAGGCGA
>NW_016919242.1:0-994 GCF_001483705.2 Eufriesea mexicana
TGTATTGATATATGTATGTATGTATGGATGGATGGATGGATGGGTTGGTGTATGTATGTGTATGTGTATGGCTGATTGTATGGATGTATGGATGGATGGATTGATTGGTGGATGGATGTATGTATGGATGGATGCATGTATGTATGGATAGGTGAATGGATGTATGCATGTATTTGTGTCTGGATGTATGGATGTATGGATGTACGAATGTATGTATGTTCTGATGTATGAATGCATGGAAGTAAGAATGCATGGGCGTTCGTACGTATGAATGTATGGATCTATGTATGTATGGATGGATGGATGGACGTATTGATGTATGTATGAATGTATGGTTGGATGGATGGGTTGGTGGATTGCTGTATTGGTGGATGGACGCGTAGATACATGGATATATTAATGGGTGGACGTATGGGTGGCTAGATGTATGGAAGAATGGATGTATCGATGGATGGGTGTATGGATGGATGTATGGATGGATGCATGGATGTATATATGTATGGATGTGTGGATGGATGCATGTATCGATGTATATATGTACGAATGTATGGATGTAGGGACGTATGGATGTATGGATGTATATATGTATGGATGTATGCATGGATGGTCGTATGTGTTGACGTATGTATGGATGTATGGATGGATGGATGGATTGGTGGATGGATCTATGGATGGATGGTTGTATGGATCGATGGATGAGCGTATGGATGTATATGTATGTATTGATGTATGCATGGATTGATGGATGAATGGATGCATGTATGGATGGATGCATGAATGGATGGATCAATGTATGGATGAATGGATGGATGTATGGATGGATGTATGGATATAAGGATGGATGGATTGGTGGATGGATGCTTAAATGGCTGGATGTAATG
This sequence comes from Eufriesea mexicana, assembly GCF_001483705.2. Classification (NCBI taxonomy): domain Eukaryota; kingdom Metazoa; phylum Arthropoda; class Insecta; order Hymenoptera; family Apidae; genus Eufriesea; species Eufriesea mexicana. Next base: position 882 of record NW_016919242.1, read on the forward strand.
ATGGGTGTATGTATAGACGGGTGGATGTATGGATGTATGGATGTATGGACGGATGGATGTATGTTTGGATTGAGGTATGCGTCGACGTATTTACGTATGTATGGATGTATGTA
>NW_016919243.1:0-511 GCF_001483705.2 Eufriesea mexicana
AAAGTAACATAGCACATCCTAAAGTACCGAGGCCACTATTTCTGGCCTCGCGAGGGCCAAGCACATGATATTGAAACGCTGTGGAGCGCAGATATCCGCGGATAGCAGTGTATAGCACAAAAGACTGTACTTCCCTATCCTAACCTCACCAAACGTAACATAACCAAACGCAACCCAAACCAACCTAACGTGCGGAGACCACTATCGCTGGCCCCACAGAAAGAAACAGAATGTAATAGGGCACAGTAGTGCGCAGAAGTCGACAGCATTGCAGTGAATTGCACAAAGGCCGTAGATATCCCAACCTTACCTGGCCTAACCTAACCAAACCAAACTTAGCATAACTCAATATGACGTGCCGCGACCACTGCTGCGGGACTCTCCAGAGCCAAGCAGTATACAGTAGAGCACACAGTAGAGCACAGTAGATCACAGGAATACGACGAAAAGTAGTGTATAACGCTAAAGTCGAAGCAATCCTAACCAATCGTACCATAACTCAACATAATCG
>NW_016919244.1:0-967 GCF_001483705.2 Eufriesea mexicana
TGGCTGGAAAATTCATTTTTATTGACGTTTTCGACTAATATCCTGGTGTGCTAACCTCCTTGCGTAAATAAAGAAGAACGATTCTATTGGCGTGCTATAGCCATTGCAATGCTACAGATGTTGTCTGGAAAACACAATTTCATTGACATTTTCGACTAATATCGTGGTGAGCGAAATTTCTAGTACGAACAGGCTGTAAAGCTCAATTTTATTGACATTTTCGACTAGTATCGTGGTGAACTAGCTTTCTTGCATAAATACGGTAGAATGACTCTACTGGCGAGCTATAGCCATTGCAATGCTGTAGCATCCGGCTGGAAAATTCAAATTTATTGACATTTTCGACTAATATCGTGGTGAGCTAACTTTTTTGCATAAATAAGGAGGAAAGATTCTATTGGGGAGCGATAGCCATTACATTTCTGTACAATCTGGCTGGAAAATTTAATTTTATTGACATTTTCGAATAATATCGTGGGCAGTTTTCTTTCTTGCATAAATATTGAGGAAAGACTCTTTCTTGCATAAATAATGAGGAAAGATTCTATTGGCGCGCTATAGCCATTGCAATGCTATAGAATTTGGCTGGAAAGATCAACTTTATCGTCATTTTCGACTAATATCGTGGTAAGCTAACTTTCTTGCATAAATAAGGAGCAAAGATTCTATTGGAGTTCTATAGCCGTTACCTTGCTGTAGAATCTGTCTGGAAAATTCAATTTTAAGACATTTTCGAAAAATATCGTGGGGTGTTATCTTTCTTGCGTAAATATTGAGGAAAGATTCTATTGGCGTGCTATAGCCATTGCAATGCCATAGAATTTGGCTGGAAAGTTCAATTTTATTGACATTCTCGACTAATATCGTGGTGAGCTAACTTCCTTGCATAAATAAATAGGAAAGATTCTATTGGCGTGCTCTAGCCATAGCAATGCTATGGAATCTGGCTGGAAAATTCAATTTTATA
>NW_016919245.1:0-212 GCF_001483705.2 Eufriesea mexicana
AAGCAGATGGCACTACTTGCCATTGGATTGAAGGCGTTTGGCGGTCTATTCACCAAGCCATAAAATATTATAGATTTTGAATAGACTTATGCCCTGTCAAGAGGGTGGCAGTACTTGCCATTAGGTTGAAGGCGTTAGGCGATCTATTCGCCAAGCAATAACACGATATATATTCTGAATAGACAAATTCTCAGGCAAGTAGATGGCTCTAC
>NW_016919246.1:0-2089 GCF_001483705.2 Eufriesea mexicana
TGCTTGATCAGGGTAACTTTGACTTCTGGGCAATACCCTGTTCTTCGGTGGATTCCTGCGATCGACTGTGCTTTACTACATTCTGCTAGGCTATGGGGAGGCCAGGAGCAGTGGCCGCGGCTCGTTACGCTGAGAGGTGCTAGTTTGGGTAGATAAGTTTAGGATATCTTCGACTTTTGTGCTGTTCACTACAGTGCGGTGGATTTCTGCGCACAACTGCTCTCTAGAGCATTCGGCTTGTCCCTGTGGAGGCCAGTAAGAATGGTCTAGTTCTGTTTGGCTGAGTTAGGTTACATTCGGTTATCTTACGTTTGGCTAGGTTAGAATATGCAGCCCCGACTTTTGTGCTACACACTGCTGTTCCGCGAATCTCTTCCCTCTAATGTGCTCTATTACGCTCTGCTTTGCTTTGGGGTGTCCAGTGTTAGTTGTCCTGGCACGTTAGGTTGAGTAAGGTTTCGTATCGTTAGGTTAGATTAGGAATGCCCGGTTAGAATTTGTTTGACCTTTGTGCTGCAAACTGCTATTCGGTGGATATTTGAGCTCTACATTACTACACTATACACTGATCGGCTCTGTCGGGGCGAGTGATAGTTATCGGGCACGTTATGTTGAGTCAGGTCACGTTTGGTTAGGTTAGGTTGGACTAAGTTCGGTTATTTTGGCTTTCGTGCTATACACTGTTACTCGGGGCTTCTATGATCTAATGTGTCGTGCTCAATTCTGCTTGTCTCTGTGGGTGCCTGCAGCAGTGGTCGCGGCACGTTACGTCCAGTTATGCTAGGTTTGGTTCGGTTAGCTTAGGCCAGGTTTGGTTAGAATATCATATACTATTGTAACACACGCTGCTATTCGGAGGATTTCTGCGCTCTCTGTTGCTCTAGTACACTCTGCTCATTTCTATGGAGGCGAGCAATAGCGATCGCGGCACGTTAGTTTTAGTTAGGATACGTTCTCGTATGTTAGGTTAGGTTAGGTTTGGTTAGGATTGCTTTGACTTTCGCGCTATACACTGCTATTCGTTGGATTTCTGTGCTCTACATTTCTCCACTATACTCTGCTGGACTCTGGGGAGGCGAACCATAGTGGCCGCTGCACGTTTCGTTGAGGTATACTGCCTTTGATTAGGTTACTGTAACTTGGGTTAGGCCGGGATGGATATGACTTTTGTGTTTTACACTGCGATTCCATAGACTTCTTCGCCCTGCTGTCCTCTAGTATGCTCTGCTCGACTCTGTGGATTCGAACGGTGGTCTCGGCACGCTAGGTTGAGCTATGCCACGTTTGGTTGTTATACGTTTGGAGAGGTTAGGACAGGATAGCATAGACGCCAGTGCTATACACCAATATCCTCCGACACCTGCTCTGTACTGCGTTCTAATATACTCTGCTTGGCTCTTGGGAGGCCAGCAAGAGTGGTCTCGGCTAGTTAGGTTTATTTAGGTTACGGTTGCGCATGACAAGTTTGGTTATGTTAGGAGAGAATATCTCAGACTTCCGTGGCATTCGATGACATTCAGTGAACTTCTGCGCCATACTGCGCTCCAATATGTTCTGCTTGGTTCCGGTGTAGCCAGTAGCAGTGATCCTGGCAAGTCGGGTTGAGTTAGGTTACGTTTGGTCATGTTCGGTTTGGTTATGTTTTGTTAGGGTAGCTATGACCTTCGCACTATGCACACTTATTCGTCGGATTTCCGTGATCTACAGTGCTCTGCTACTCTCTACTTGGCACAGGGCAAGCCGGGAGCAGTTGTCGCGGCATCTTATGTTGAGCTGTGCTGCGTTGAGTTAGGTTAGGTTAGGTCAGGGTAGGTTGGGACATCTTTGACTATTGTGCTGTACATTGCTGTTTGGTCAATTTCTGCGATCCACATGGCTCTACTGTACTCTGCTCGGATCTGGGTTCGAGGAATAATGGTCGTGGCAAGTTGGGTTACGTTATGTTACGTTTGTTTGTGTCAGGTAAGGCTAGGTTTGTTTAAGTTTGGTCAGCGTAACCCTGACTTTCTTTCTGTACACTGCTATTCGGTGGATATCTGTGATCTACTGTGCTCTACAACATTCTACTTGGCTTTGGGGAGTTCGGCAG
>NW_016919247.1:0-260 GCF_001483705.2 Eufriesea mexicana
TTATAGCTTGGTGAATAGATCATCTAACGCCTACAGTCCAGTGGTAAGTATAGCCATCTACTGCCGGAGAACAGATCCATTCAGAATCTGTAGCCTGTTATAACTTGGTGAATAGATCATCTAACGCCTACTGTCCAGTAGTAACTATAGCAATCCACTTACCCGAGAACAGATCCATTCAGAATCTATAGCCTGTGATAGCTTGGTGAATAGATCATTTAACGCCTACAGTCCAGTGGTAAGTAAAGCCATCTACTTAC
>NW_016919248.1:0-4345 GCF_001483705.2 Eufriesea mexicana
CCGAGGATCGAGCAGAGTATAGTAGAGCAATGTAGGGCGCAGAAATCCGCAGAATCGCAGTGCCCAGCACAAAGGTCAATGCCATCCTTACCAAACATGGCCTAACCTAACTTTACCACGCGTAACATATCACAACCAAACGTGCCACGACCGCTATCACTAGCTTCCGCAGAGAAACGCAGATGACACTGGAGCAATCCAGGGCACAGACTTCGACCAAATAGCAGTGAGAAGCAAAAGGGTCGAAGCTATACTAACCAAACATATCCGAAAATAGCCAAGCCAGGCGTAACCTGGCTCAACCTTGCGTCCCCAGACAACCATTGCAGGACACCCCAGAGCCAAGCAGGGCAAACTACAGCACAGTAGAGCGCAGAAGTTCACCTTATAACAGCGTACAGCACAAAAGTCGAAACTATCCGATCTTAACCTAACCAAATGTAGCGTATCACATGCTAACGTGCCGAGACCTCAATTTCTGCCATCTTCAGAGCCAAGCAGAACATGCCAGAGCACAGTAAAGGGCGTAAGTCCATCGAGCAAAAGTCTATACCACGAAAGTCAAAGCAATCCAAACCTAACCCAAACGAACATAACCAAACCAAACGTACCCTAACTCAACCTAACTCGCCGAGACCACTATTACTGGCACCCCCAGAGTTGAGCGGAGTGCAGTAGAGCAATGTAGAGCGTGGAAATTATCCTATTAGCGGTGTATAGCTCAAAAGTCGAGGATATCCTGCCCTAACCTAACCAATCGTGACATCACCGAACGTAACCTAACAAAACCTATCTTGCCATGATCACTACTGCTGGCATCCCCAGAGTCGAGCAGGGTACAGTAGATCACACTAGAGCGCAGATAGCCAGCAAATAGCAATGTACAGTACAAAAGTAAAGATGTCCTGACCCATTCACACCAAACTTAACCTATCCAAACGTAGAGTAACTAAACTTATTGTGCAGCGAACATTATTGTTGGCATCCACAGAGCCAGGCCAAAAATTATAGTGTACAGTTGAGCTCAGAAATCCATAGTATCGCAGTGCACGGCGGAAAAATCAAAGCTACACAAACCTAACCAGAGCAAACGTAACAAAGCCAAAAGCAGAATACCTAAACGTAGCGAGACGAGACCTCTATTACCGGCCTCCCAGGGGTCTAGCAAATTACAGTAGAGCACAGTGGATCGCAGGAATCCAGCGAATAGCTGTGCATATCACGAAAGCCAAAGCTACCCTAATCAAACTTTACCTATCCCAAACTAACGAATCGTAATCTATATATACCTTACGTGCCACGGGCACAATTGCTCCCATCTCGGGGGTCGCGCAGAGCATAGTAGAGTAATGTAGAGCGCAGAAGTACACCGAATAGCAGTGTATAGCACAAAAGTCAAAGCTATAGTATCCTAACCCATGCAAACGAAATATAACCGAACGCGACGTAGCTGAACCTTACGTGCCGAGACGAATATGGCTGGCATTTCCAGAGCCAAGCAGAATATACTAGAGCACAGTAGAGCGAAGAAAACCACCAAATAACAGTGTATAGCACAAAAGTCAGAGATATCCTAACGAAACATAGCCTTACCTTACCTTACCAACCGTAGAATGACTAAACCTAGCGAGCCGCGACATTTATTTTTGGACACCCAGAGCCCAGTAGAACATACTAGAGCACAATAGAGCGCAGGAATCCGCCGAGTAGCTGCGTATAGCAAAAAATTCAGAGCCACACTAACCAAACGTAGTCTAACCTGACCAAGCCAAGCGTAACACAAGAAAGCGTATCGTGCCACTACCGCTGTTGCTGGTCTTCCAAGAGTCGAGCAGAACATAGTAGAGCAATGAAGAGCGCTGAAATCCACCGAATATCAGTGTATAGCGCACCAGCCAAAGTTATCGTATCCTAACCAAACCAAACGTTACCTAACCATACGTAACATAACTCAAACTAACGTGCCGAGAGCACTATTGCCGATTTTTCCAGCGCCAAGCAGAGCATATCACCGTACTGCAGAGCGCAGAAATACGCGGTATGGCAGTGTATAGCGCAAAAGTCAAACTATCCTGTCCCAACATACCAAAACGAAATATAAGCAGACGAAACGTGACAAATACTGACGCTCCACGGCCGCTATTGCTGGCCTCACGAGAGCTAAGCAGAGTATGGCAGTGCAAATTAGAAAACTGGGATCGTCCGTATAGCAGCGTATAGCACAAATGTCAGACCTATCCTAAACAATTCTATTGTAACCTATCCTAAAGGAACGCAACATAACTCAAATCAACGTGCCGACAGCGCTACTCCTTGCGCCCACAGGGTCAAGCAGAGTGCGATGGCATTCACGAGGTCGCAGAAGTACATGGAATAGCAGTGCGTAGCACAAAATTCAAAGCTATCCTCACCTAACGATACGTATGCTAACCTAGCCAAACGTAAAATAATTGAACATAACGTGCGCCGACCACTACTGCTGCCCTTCCAAGAGTCGAGCAGGGTGTAGTGGAGCAACGTAGAACGCAGAAATCCACCGAATTGCTGTATGAAGCACAAAAGTCAAAGCTACCCTGTCCTAATATAACCAAACGTAACACAACCGAACGCGACCTAACTCAGACAAACTTGCCGAGTCCAATACAGCTGGCAACCCCAGCGACAAGCAGAGGGTATAAGAGCACAGTAGTGCGTAGAAATCCACCGAATAGTAGTATGTAGCACAGAAGTGTAAGCTACCCTACCCTAACCTATCAAAACGTAACAAAGCAAAACGCAAGATAACTCAGGCTAACGTGCCGAGACCATTGCTGCTGCCCACACCATAGCCAAGCAGAATATACTACAGTACAGTAGATTGCAGAAGGCCACCGAATCGCAGTGTATGGCATAAAAGTCAAAGCCAACCTGACCAAACTTAGCCTAACCTAACCTAACCAAATGTAGCCTGACTGAACCAAACGTGTAACGACCACAATTTCTGGCCTGCACAGAGACAAGGAGATGCCAGTAGAGCAATGCAGAGCGCAGATATCGGCCGGACAGCAGTGTACAGCACAAAACTCAAATCCATGCTGCCCAAACCTGAACTTACCTAACCTATACAAGCGCTACCAATCCCAACAAACCGTGCCAAGACCGCTATTGCTGCCTCCCCCCCAGATTCAAGCAGATGCTAGTAGAGCAATGCGGCGCACAAGTATCGACCGTATAGCAGTGTATATCACAAAGGTCAAAGCGATCCCATCCTAACCTTACCAAACGTAACGTAACCAAACGCAACCTAACTCAGACCAACGCGTCGAGGCGAATACTGCTGGCTTCCCCAGTGCCAAGCAGCATATACTAGCGCACAGTGTTGTGTATAAATCTGCAGAATAGCGGCGTGTAGCATAAAAGTCAATGCCGTTGTATCCTAACATTACCAAACGTAACATAACCAAACCTTGCCTCTCTCATTCTATCGTGCCGAGAACACTATTACTGGGATCCCCGGAGTCGAGCAGATTGCAGTAGAGCAATGTAGAGCGTAGAAATCCACCGTATAGCAGAGTACATCTCAGAAGTCGAAGATATCCTGTCCTAACTTGAACAAACGCAACATAAGCAGACGTTACGTAACCCAACCAGATGTGGCTGGAAAGCTATAGCTGGCATCACGAAAGTTAAGCAGAGAAAAAGAGAGCAACGAGGAACGATGAAATCGCCAGAAAAGCAGTGTTCGGCAGAAAAGTAAGAGAAATACTAACCTAATCTGACCACTCCTAACCCTATGAGACGTAGCATATCCAAACCTAACGTGCCTAGTCCATATATTCTGGCCTCCACACAGCCAAGCTGGGCATATTAGAGGGGAATAGAGCGCAGGGTTCCATAGAATGGCAGTGTACAGCACGTGAGACAAAGATATCCTAACCAAGCCCAAACGAACCTAACCTAACCAAACGTAACAGAGCTTAACCTAACGTGACGCTTCCAATATTTGTGGCCACCCCAGAGACATGCGGAACATATTATAGGGGAGTAGGGCGCAGTAATGCATAGTATCTCAGTGTACAGCAGAAGAGTCGAAGATATCCAAACCTAACGCACACCACCGTAACCTAAGCTAAAATAGACAACGCACCGTAACGTGCCACGAGCACCATTGCTGGCCTCCCGTGAGAGTAGCAGAGCATAGCAGAGCAACGGAGAGCGCATATATCCACCGAATAGCAGTGTATAGCACAAAAGTCTAAGCCATCCTAACCAAATGTAGCGAAACCTAACCTAACCAAGCGCAACTTAACTGAACCTAGGTTGACGATACCACCATTGCTGACATTCCCAGCGCCAAGCAGAGCAT
>NW_016919248.1:11713-14871 GCF_001483705.2 Eufriesea mexicana
ATTGGAATAGAGGGAGATTCGTGCAGTTCCCCAAACCGGGGAAGCCGCCGAACTCTCCGAAGGCATACCGGCCGATATGCCTGCTCGACGAGGCGGAATAGTTCTTCGAGCACGTTGTTGCTGCCCGTCCCCGAAGGCGTTTAGCGGATGCTGGTCCCAACCTCAGAGTCTACCAGTTCGGATTCCTGGAGGGTCGGTCGACGATGGATGCGATTAAGCGCGATCGTAACCTTTCGGAGGCTGCCATTGACCGGGGCGGTGTGGTGTTCTCGGTCAGCGTGGATATCGCCAACGCCTTCTACACGCAATCCGGTATGCTCTCTTGAACCACAGGGATCCCCAACACATGATGGCGGTGATCGGCGACTATTTGGCGGAGCGCTCGATCGAGTATCCCGGACGATACTTGACCGTCGTGCGGGCGACGAACTGCAGGGTTCCACATGGATCGGTGCTCGGGCCGATCCTCTGGGACCTCGCGTACAACGCCGCGTAGCGCACTCCCCACCCCCGCTGCCTGAGCCTGACGTGTCACGCGGACGTCACGCTGGTGATGGCCGCCGGGTCGAGTTGGGAGGAAGCCACGCTGCGCGCGGAAAGCGGCGTGGCCCTCGTCGCGAATAGCATCCAGCGGCTGGGGCTGAGTGTCTCCCCCGAGAAGACGGATGCAATGCGGTTTTGCCATCGGCACCACCGGAAGCCACGCAAAACCTTGATGCGCATGGGGAACGTCGTGGTCGAGGTACGGGACCGGAAGAAATATCACGGTCTCGTCCACGATAGCCACTGGAAGTTGGGAGAGCGTCTCCTCGCGCTGCAACCACGCCAGGAAGGTATGGCGGGGGCGCCGTTTCGCCAACTACCCATCCTGGGCGGGCCAGACGGGTGGGTCGGCCGCCTCTACACGGGCGTCGTTCGCTCAGTGGCACCTTACGGGGCTCCGATTTGGGCAAACGACCTGGCCACTAGTCCGCGCAGTCTGGCTAGTCGCCGGCGAGTCGCTCGCAGGATGGCGATCAGAGTCGTGCGCGGTTACCGCACGACATCCCACGAGGCTGCGACGTTCCCGGCGGGTGTTCCGCCGTTCGAACTGCAAGCGGTGGCGGAGGCTCGTATCTACGGGTTCCTACACGCTGGCGGCGGCGGTTCACCTGAAGAATGGGCCGCTTCGTTGAGGCGAAGGGTCCGACAGTGCGTGATGACCGCCTGGCGAACTCGGCTGAGGAATCCGAGCAGCCGGCGGCACCGGGCGATCGAGGCCGCGCTCCCTGTGCTGGATGCATGGGGGCGCAGCTGCAGCCGGCACACTTTCCGCCTGACGAAGGTGCGAACCGGGCACGGGTGCTTCGGAGAGTACCTATGTCGTATCGGGCGGGAACGTGACACGCTGTGTCATCACTGCGGGGAAGGGCGGGACACGGCGCAGCACACGCTGGAGGAGTGTCCGGCGTGCTCTGGCGAACGCCGGGTACTTTGTCGCATGGAGGTTTGGGACCTTTACTCTCAGTCGTCGTGGCGCGGATGACGGAGAGCTTAGGTGCGTGGCGTGCGGTGGCCTCCTTCTGCGAGGTGATTATGTTGCAGAAGGAGGCCGCGGAGAGAGCCCGCGAGCGTAGCGCGTGCTTCACTCGCGTAGGGCGGCGGAGGCTGCAAGCGCGGTGCCGGTGGGCGGCGCTCGCACAGCCGGATGTGTTAACGCGTTGGACCACCGCCTTCGCTAGCGACCATGAACGTAAGGCCCGGGAGACCGTATCTCTCTCCCGTTGTAACCTAGGTCATGGTGACCACGGGCTGGCGTGTGGGTGCACATCTGTTCAAGAGACTGTGGTCCGGGAGCGCGGCGTTGCGTGATGGTCGCGCTGCGTCCGCAGGGCATGCGTGTGTTGCGGCGCGGTGGTATGCGTGTTGTTTGTGCACGTAATCGGCCAGTCTCGCGGGCACGGACATGATCGTCTCGAGTGCGATTTCCCATCGCGCTGGGTGGGAACTGCGGTTGCTTCGCGGGGGTGTCCTGGCAATTGCGTCGCCGCGAAGTCCAGGGCGCACCGAAATGCGAAGGGCTGGCCATCGTGGGGGATTTAGTGGGTAAAAGTCCCATATAACCCTGCCCCATTCCCTAAGGTGGCCGTGTATCTTTGGAAGATTTCCCCCACGTGAAAAGAAGAAAGATTAGGATATCTTTGATCCTTGTGCTTTACACTGCAATGCGGCGGACTTCTGCGCTCTGCTGTGATCTAGTATATTCTGGTTGACTCTGTGGAAGTCATCAATGGTTCTGTAGGCACGTTAGGTCGAGTTGGGTTACGTCTGGCTAGGTTACATTTCTTTGTGTTGGCATTTGAGAGCTTCGACTTCCGTGGTATACACTGTCATTCAGTGGTCTTCTGTACTCTACTATGCTCTGCTCGACTCTGGGACGGCCAGCAGTTACAGTAGCGGCTCCTTGGATTGTGTTTGGTTACGTTTGGGTATGTTGCGATTTGATAGGTTTGTAGAGCATGGGATCGAATTTTCTGCTGTACACTGAGGTTCTATGTATTTCTGCGCCCTACTTTCTCGTAATGTGCTCAGCTTGACTCTGTGGAGAACAGCAATTCAGATCGCGGTACGTTACGTTGGATCAGATTACGTTTGGTTAGAATAGGTTGGTTGGGGTTAGGTATGGATGGCTTTGCCTTTTGTGCTTTACACTGCCATTCGGCGGATTTCTGCAATCTACTGTGCACTAAGGTGCTCTGCTTGGCTCTGAGGAGGCCAGAAGTAGCGGTCTCTGCTCGTTATGTGGAGCTATGATACGTTTGGATAGGTTACATTTCTTTGGATCAGGTCTGCATGTCTTCGACTTTCGTGGTACGCAATGCTATACGTTGGCTTCCTGCTCTCTGCCGCGCTCTGGTATTTCCTGCTTCGCACTTGGAAATCCAACAGTAATGGTTTCGTCACGTTTTTTTATGTTGGGCTACGTGTGTTTATATTACGTTTGGATGGATTAAGAGAGGGAAGCCTGGACTTCTGTTTTACACGTTGCTATTCTGCTGATTTCTACTCTACACATTGCTCCGCGATACAATGCACGACTTTGGGAATGCAAGTAATAGTGTCCCGGTACGTTAGTTTGGTTTATACTACGTTTGGTTATATTATGTTTGGTCAGTGTA
>NW_016919248.1:15097-24208 GCF_001483705.2 Eufriesea mexicana
ACATTTGGCATGAATGCGTTAGGTTATGTTTGTTAATGGTTGCACCGACATTTGTCCTTGATACTGCCATTCGTTGGATTTCTGCTATCCGGCGTGCTATAGTATTTTCTGCTTTGCTATGGGGAGGCCAGCAATAGCGGTCTCGACACGTTAGGAGAGTCATGCTACGTTTGGTTATGTTACGTTTGATATTGTTGGGATAGGGCTGCTTTGACCTTTGTGCTATACATTCGCATTCGTCGGATTCCTGCGCTCTATATTACTTGTCTATACTCCTCTCCACTACCAGGAAGCCTCCAATGGCGGTTGGGGCACGTTATGTTGAGTTAGATTACATTTGGTTAGGTTACGTTTAGTTAAGTTCTGTTAGGATAACTTTGACTTTCGTGATGTACACAGACATTCGGTGGTTCTCTGCCCTCCACTGCGCTGTTCCATTATATGCTTGGCACCGGGGTGGCGTGCAATAGTTGTCGCAGCACGTTACGTTGAGCATGCATATGTCAGGTCAGATTATGTTAGTTTGGGTTAGGTACCGGTGTCTGACTTTTTTGCCTTACACCGCGATTCTCTGGACTTCTGCGCTCCACTATCCTCTAATATTTTCTACTTGGCTCTGGTGAGGCCAGCAATAGTGATGGCGGCACGTTAGGTTGTGTTACGTCGTGTTGGGTTATGCTAGCATGGGTTGCGTTCGGATATCTATGATCGTTCTGCTATCCGCTGCCATTATATTCACTTCTGCGCTCCATTCTCCTCCAATATGCCACGCTTGGCGATGCGGAGGCCAGCAATATTGGTCTAGGAACGTTAGGTTTTGTTAGGTCTCGCTTGAGTGTGTTACGATTGGTAAGGTTCGAGAGGATAAATGTGACTTTTGCGCTATATACCGCTATTCCGTTGACTACTGCGCCATAATGTGCTCTAGAATGCTCTGCCTATCTCTGCGTAGGCCAGCAGTAGTGGTCTCTGCACGGTCGGTTGAGCTGGGTTACGTGTGGTTAAGTTATGTTCGTTTGCTTTGGTTCGGTTATATTTGACTTCCTAGGCATATGCTGCTATAAGGTGGATTTCTGCGCTCTACTGCGATCTACGATACTCGGCACGACCCTGGGGGGGGGGCAGCAATAGTGGTCGCTGCACGATAGGTTGAGTTATGTTACGTTTTTTTGTGGTTAGCCTGGGTATGTTAGGAGAGGTTAGCATAGACTTAGGTGCTATACTCTGCTATTCGGTTGATTTCTACGCTCCACTGTTGTCTGATAAGTACAGCTTGGCTCTGTCAGAGAAGCAATAGTGGTCGCGGCACCTTATGCCGTGTTAGCCAACGTTCCTTTGGGATAGGTTAGATTAGGCCAGATTAGGATATCTATGCTGTTTGAGCTTTGGAATTCGAAGCCGCGGATTTCTGTGATCTGCTGTGGTCTAGTATATCCTGCGTAGCTATGGAGAGGACAGAAATTGTGGTGTAGGTATGTTAGGTGGTGTTAGGTTACGTTGGTTATCCCATGTTTGGCTAGGTTATACTAGTGCAGATTTGACTTTTGTGTTGTAAGCTGCCGTTCGGTGGATTCCTGCGCTCTACTGTGATCTTATATGCGCTGCTTTGCTCTGGGAAGTCCAGAACCAGTGGCCGCTTCGCGTTATGTGGAGTTAAGTTGCGTACGGTCAAGTTAGGTTTGCTTGTGTCAGGAGAAGGTATCTTTGGCTTTTGCGCTGTACACTGAAATGCGGTAGATTTCCGAGCTCTACAATGCTCCAGTATATTCTGCTTGGCTCTGGGCATCACAGCAATAGTGATCTCGCCAACAGAAGTTGAGATACGATACGATTGGTTTGGTTACAGTAGCCTTGGTTAGGTTTGGACAGCTTCGACCTTTCTGCTATACACTGCGATTATATGTGTTTCTGCGTTCTACTCTCCTCTACTATGCTCTGCCTGGCTCCTCCGATGCCAGCAATACTGGTCCCGGCACGTTGGATTGAGTTAAATTACGTTTGGTCGTGTTAGGTTATTTTGGGATAGGTTAGGATAGCTTAGACCATTGTGCACAACACTGCTATCCTATGGGTTTCTGAGTTCCAATGTGCCCTATCATATTATGATTTCCTCTACGGACGCCAGGATTAGTGCTCTCCTCACGTTAGGTTGTGGCATGTTACGTTTGGTTATGTTAGGATAAGCTTGGTTTGGTCTGCATATCTACGACCTTTGCGGTATATACTTCTATTCGATGCATTTCTGCGCTCTACATTGCTCTGCTACACTCTGCCCGACTCTGGGTTCGCCAGCAATAGTGGTCGTGATGCGATAGGTCGAGATATGTTATCTTTGGTTAGGTCAGTTTTGGCCAGGTATGGCTATGATGGCTCTGACTTTTGTGCTATACACTGCTATTCGGCGTATTTCTGCACTTTAGAGTATTCCATTATGTTCTGCACGGCACTGGGGATGCCAAAAATAGTGGCCTGGTCACGGTAAGCTTTGTTAGTCTACGTGTGGTTAGGTTAGGTTGGGTCGCGTTATGTTATGATGTATTTGGCTTCTCCGATATGCACTGCTATTCCGCAGCACCCTGCGATCTACTGTGTACTAGTATTTGCTGCTTGGCTCAGGGGTTTCCATCAATAATGGTCGCGGCACGTTAGGTTATATTAGGTTGCGTCCTTTTATATTATGTTCGGACAGGTTAGGATAGGGTAGCTATGACTTTTGTGGGATACACTGCTATTCTACTTATGTCTTCGCTCTATACTGCTCTAGTATACTCTGCCCGACCCTGGGGGGCCAGTAATAGTCTTCCCGGAACGTTAGTTCTATTTAGGCCACATTTGGATATGTTACGTTTGATCAGGTTAGGAGAGGATAGCTTTGACTTTTGTGTCATATACTGCTATTTGTTGAAATTCTGTACTATACTGTGCTCTGATATGTTCTGCTTCGGCCTGGGTTGGTCAGCAATAGTGGTCACGGCACGTGAGGTTTGGTTAGGTTACGATAGGTTAGGGTATGCTTGTTTGTGGTAGGTTTGGATGGCTCTGACTTGCTTGGCATGGATTGTCATTCGGTCGACTTCCGTCCTCAACTATGCTCTGCTCGACCCTGGGAAGACCAGCAATTGCATTCGCGGCTCCTTAGATTGTGTTAGGTTACGCTTGGGTATGTTACGGGTTGTTCGGTTTGTAGGGCATAGCTTCGAATGGTGTACATTGAGGTTCAATGTATTTCTGCGGTCCACTCTACTCTAATATTCTCTGCTTGACTCTGTGGAGATCTGCAATTCTGATCGCTGCAAGTTACTTTTGATTAGATTACGTTTGGCTAAATTTGGTTTGGTAGGGTTAGGTAAGGGCAGCTTTGACTTCTGCGCTTTACAGGGCTATTCGGTGCATTTCTGCGCCCCACTGTGTTCTAGTATGTTCAGCATGTCTTTGAGGGGGCCAGCAATGGTGGTCTCGGCACGTTAGTTTGAGTTAGGTTACGTTTGGTTAGGTTAGGTTAGGCTAACTTTCGTTGGGATAGCTTTAACTTTTGTGATGTACACTGCTATTCGGTGGATTTCGTCGCTCTGCTGTCCTCTAGTATGCCCTGCTTGGCTCTGGGGACGGCTGCAATAGCTGTCTCGGGACGGTATTTTAGGATAGGCTATGTTTGGCTATACTGTGTTGGACAGTGTTAGGCCTGTGTAACTTTGACTTTTCTGATACACACTGCAATTATATGGATTTCTGCGTCTTACTCTATGCTAATGTGTTATGCTTTGCTCTGGGGAGGCCAGCAGTAGTGGTTGCGGCACGTCAGGTTGAGCCATGTTACGTTCGACTGTGTTACGTTTGGCTAGGTTAGGAGAGGATATCTTTGACTTTAGTGCGATAGTCTGCTATTAGGTGGATTCCTGCGTCCCACGGTATTCTAATGTCTTCAGTCTGGATATCGGAAGACCAGCAGTAGTGGTCTCAGCACTTTATGTTGGGTCGGCTTCTTTCGGTTAGGTTGGCTCAGGCTAAGTTTGGACAGGGTAGATTTATCTTTTGTGCTGAACGCTGCTATTCTGTGGACTTCGGCGCACTACTGTGCTCTGGTAAGTCCTGCTTGAATCTGCGGGTGCCAGCGATAGTGGACGCTGCAAGATATGTTGAGCTATGGTACGTTTGCTTATGTTACGGTTGGATATGTTAGGAGATGTAGCTTTGACCCTAGTACTAGTGTTTTCTATTAGCTGGAATTCTGCGACCTGTAGTTCTCTAATGCCTTCAGCTTGTCTGTGGGAGGGCAAGAAATAGTGTTCTCGGCACTTTACTTTCTGTCAGGTTACGTTCGGTTTGGTTGGTTCAAGACAAGCTTGGACAGGATATCTGTAACTTTTGTGCTGATCACTGCCTTTCGGTGGATTTCTGAGCTCTACTCTCCACTAACGTGTTCTGCTTCGCTCTGGGGAGGGCGGCAATAGCGTTCTCGGTACGTTAGGTTGTATTAGGCCATGTTCGGTTATGTTCCGTTCGTTTGGATTAGTCATGGGTAGCTCCGACTTACCTGATGTACAATGCGATTATATGGATTCCTGCGTTCTACTCTCCGCTAATGTGCTCCGCTTTGCACTGGGACGGCCAGCCATAGTGTTCACGGCACATTGGGCTCAGTCAGGTAACGTTCGGTTATTTTGGGTTAGGTTAGGTTTGGTTAGGATAGGTTTAAGTTACGTTCTGTTCACTGATATATGGTGGATTTCTACGCTCTATTGTGCTATAGTGTGTCCTGCATGGCTCTGAGAAGGACAGCACCTGCACGGCTATGTGGAGGCCAGCAATAGTGGTCATGGCACGAAGGTTTGGGTTATGTCACGTTCGGCCTGGTTAGGTTAGGTTAGCGTAGGGGAGGATAGACTTGACTTCTGTGGTTTACACAGATATTCGGTGGATTTCTGCTTTCTACTTTGCTCTAATATTCTCTGCTTGTCTCTGGGGTGGCCAGCAATAGTTGCCGCCGCTCGTTATATTGAGTTAGGCTTCGTTTGGTTAGGTTATATTTGTTTGGTTTATGTTCGGGTAGTTTATACTCACCACCTGCACACACCGATTCTATGGATTTCTGCTATCTACCCTCCTGTAATATATTTTGGTAGGATCTGGGTAGTCCGGAAATAGTGGTCGCGTCACGTTTGGTTGAGCTAGATTACGTTTGGTTGTATTATGTTTCTTTCTGTTAGCCTTTGATAGGCCTGACTTTCGTGGTACAAACTTCTATTCGGTGGATTTCTGCGCTCAACTATGCTCTGCTCGTCCCTGGGGGGCTAGCAGTATTTGTCGCGGCTCCTTAGTTTGTGTGCGGTTACGTTTGGGTATGTTACGATTCGTCAGGTTTGTAAAGGTTAGTTTCGACTTTTCTGCCATACACTGTGATTCCACTGACTTCTGCGCTCTATTCACCTCTAATATGCTCTCCTTGCCTCTGTGGTGGGAAAGAATACTGGCTGTAGCACGTTAGGTTTAGTTAGGTGACGTTTGGTTGTGTTAGGCTGTGGTGGGTTAGGCTAGGATATTTTTGAGCTCTGTGCTTTACCCTGCAATGCGGCGGACTTCTGCGCTTTGCTGTGCTCTTGTATATTCTGTTTGGCTCTGTGGAAGAAATAAATTGTGGTGTAGGCAGGTTAGGTCGGGTTGGGTTACGTTTGGCTGTGTCGCGATCGGTTGGGTCAGGCTAGGGTAGCTACGACTATTGTACTATTCATGTCTATTCGGTGGACATCTGCGCTCTGCTGTGCTCTAATACGCTCTACTCGGCTTTGGGGAGGGCAGACATAATGGTCTCGACTCGTTTGGCTGAGTTAGACAAAGTTCGGCTAGGTCATGTTTGCTTTGGTTGACATTTGAGTGCTTTGACTTTCGTGGTATACACAGTTACTCGGTGGGCTTCTGTGTTCTACTATGCCCTGCTCGACTCTGGGAACGCCAACAATTGCAGTCGCGGCTCCATACATTGTCTTAGGTTACGTTTGGGTTCGTTTCGCTTTGTTAGGCTTGCAGAGCATATTTTCGAATATTCTTCTGTACACTGAGGTTCTACGTATTTCTGCGCTCTACTCTCCTCCAATATGCTCTGTTTGACTCTGTTGAGAACTGCAATTCTGAACGCGGTACGTTAATTTGCATTTGATTATGTTTGGTTAGGTTTCGTTGGGTAGTGTTAGATAAGGACAGCTTTGACTTTTGTGCTTTACAGTGCTATTCGGGGCATTTCTGCGCTCCATTGTGATCTAATATACATAGCGTGTCTCTGAGGCGGCCAGCAATAGCGGTCATGGCACCTAAAGTTGGGTTAGGCTACGTTCGGATAGGATATGTTTGGCTGGGTAAGGTCTGCATAGCTTTGTCCTTTGTTCTATGTTCTGAGATTCCATGTATTTCTGCTATCCACTCTCCTATAAAATATTCTGCTTGGCTCTGGAGGGCCAGAAGCAGTGATCGCGTTACGTTAGGCTGAGTTATGTTACATTTGGTTGCGATTCGATTGGTTATGATAGGAGATGCTGGCCCAGACTTTTTTGCTTTACACTGCTTTTCCGCGGATTTCTGTACTCTATTACGCTCTAATATATTCAGCAGGGCTCTGGGAGGGCCAGCAATGGTGGTCTCGGCACGTTAGTTTGAGTTAGGTTACGTTTGGTTAGGTTAGGTTAGGCTAACTTTCGTTAGGATAGCTTTAACTTTTGTGATGTACACTGCTATTCGGTGGATGTCGACGCTCTGCTGTCCTCTAGTATGCCCTGCTTGGCTCTGGGGACGGCTGCAATAGCTGTCTCGGGACGGTATTTTGTGTTAGGCTATGTTTGGCTTACCCTGTTGGACTTTGTTAGGCCTGTGTAGCTTTGACTTTTCTGATACACACTGCAATTCTATGGATTTCTGCGTCTTACTCTATGCTAATGTGTTATGCTTTGCTCTGGGGATGCCAGCAGCAGTGGTCGCGGCGCGTCAGGTTCAGTCATGTTACGTTCGATTGTGTTACGTTTGGCTAGGTTAGGAGAGGATAACTTTGACTTTACTGCGATAGTCTGCTGTTAGGTGGATTCCTGCGTCTCACAGTATTCTAATGTCTTCAGTCTGGATATCGGAAGACCAGCAGTAGTGGTCACAGAACTTTATGTTGGGGCGGCTACTTTCGGTTACGTTGGCTCAGGTTAAGTTTGGACAGGGTAGATTTATCTTTTGTGCTGAGCGCTGCCATTCGGTGGAATTCGGCGCACTATTGTGCTCTGGTATGTCCTGCTTGTATCTGCGGGTGCCAGCGATAGTGGTCGCTGCAAGATATGTTGAGCTATGGTACGTTTGCTTATGTTACGGTTGGATATGTTAGGAGATGTAGCTTTGACCCTAGTACTAGTGTTTTCTATTAGCTGGAATTCTGCGACCTGCAGTTCTCTAATGCTTTCAGCTTGTCTGTGGGAGGGCAAGAAATAGTGTTCTCGGCACTTTACTTTCTGTCAGGATACGTTCGGTTTGGATGGTTCAAGACAAGCTTGGACAGGATATCTGTAACTTTTGTGCTGATCACTGCCTTTCGGTGGATTTCTGAGTTCTACTGTCCACTAACGTGTTCTGCTTCGCTCTGGGGAGGGTAGGAATAGCGTTCTCGGTACGTTAGGTTGTGTTAGGCCATGTTCGATTATGTTCCGTTCGTTTGGATTAGGCATGGGTAGAGCTCCGACTTACCTGATGTACAATGCGATTATATGGATTCCTGCGTTCTACTCTCCGCTAATGTGCTCCGCTTTGCACTGGGACGGCCAGCCATAGTGTTCACGGCACATTGGGCTCAGTCAGGTAACGTTCGGTTATTTTGGGTTAGGTTAGGTTTGGTTAGGATAGGTTTAAGTTACGTTCTGTTCACTGATATATGGTGGATTTCTACGCTCTATTGTGCTATAGTGTGTCCTGCATGGCTCTGAGAAGGACAGCAAGTGCGACCTCGGATGTTTAGGATGTGTTACCCTATATTTGGTTATGACCGGTTGATTTGGCTTGGGCGTGAACAGTTTTGACTTTACTGACACTCACAGCCATTCTATGGATTTCTGCGTTCTACTCGCCACTAGTGTCTCCAGGTTGACCCTGGGGAGGCCGGAAAGGGTTGCCCCGGAATGTTATGTTGAGTTATGTTACGTTTGGCAATGTTACAATTGTTTGGGTTAAGAAAGGATAGCTGCGACTTTAGTGGTATAGTCTGCTATTAGGCAGAGCTCTGCACCCTACAGTGCTGTAGTGCTTTCAGCTTGGCTATGGGAATGACAGCAGTAGTGGTCTCGGCACGCTAGTTTGTGTTAGGCTATGTTTGGTTATGTTACGGTTGGCTAGGGTAGGAGGGGATAGCTCTGACTTCGCGCTTATAGTCTGCTATTATGTGGATTTCTGCGCCCTACAGTGCTGCAACATTTTCTGATTGGCACTGGCAATGCCTGCAATAGTGGCCTCGGCGCGTTATGTTGGGTCATGTTACGATAGTTTATGTTGGGTTAGGCTAAGTTTGGTTACGATACCTTTATGTTTTGAGTTGTACACTGCTACTCGGCGGACTCCTGCGCTCTGCTGCGATATAGTATGCCCTGCTTGGCTCTGGGTATGGACAGGAATATCGTTCTCGTGACGTTAGTTTGTGTTAAGCTATGTTCAGAAATCTTGTGTTCGTTTGTGTTAGGTCTGGGCAGCTACCACTTTTCTGATATACACTACGATTCCATGGATTTCTGCGTTCCACTCTGCATTAATTTGCTCTGCTTGGCTCTGCGCAGGCCAGCATTAGTGGTCCCGAAAGGTTAGGTTGAGTTATGTTACGTTTGGTAATATTACTGTTGGCTTTGTTTGGTGAGGATAGCTCCGACTTAAGAGATATAGTCTGCTATTGGGCAGATTTCTGCGCCCTACAGTGCTCTAATAATTTCAGCTGCGCTATGGGAAGGCCAGAAATAGAGGTCTCGGCACGATACGTATAGTCACGTTACGTTCGCTTAGGTTGGGTAAAGCTAAGTTTGGTTAGGGTAGCCTTGACTTTCGCTCTGTTCAATGATATACGGCGGATTTCTGCGCTGTACTGTGCTCTAGTACGACCTGCTTGGC
>NW_016919248.1:24723-26427 GCF_001483705.2 Eufriesea mexicana
CATCCTATCGTGCCATGATCACTACTGCTGGCCTCCCCAGAGTCGAGCAGGGTATAGTAGAGCACAGTAGAGCGAACAAAGCCACCAACTATCGATATACAGCACAAAAGTCAAAGATATCCTGACCTAAGCAGACCTAACCAAACGTTGAATAACTAAGCCTTACGTGCCACGAAAACTAATGCCGGCTTCCCCAGATACAAGCAGAGTGTTATAGCGCACAGGAGAGCGCAAAGGTCCAAAGAATTGCAGTGTGTAGCACAAAAGTCAAAGCTACCACATCCTAACCCAAAGGAACCTAACTTAACCAAACGTAACTAAACTCAACCTAACGTGCGGCGTCCACTACTGCTGGCGACCCCACAGTATGCGGACCATACTAGAGGAGAGCATGGCGCGGAAATGCATAAGTTCTCAGTGTACAGAAGAAGAGTCAAAGATTTCCAAACCTTGCACAAGCAACCGTAGCCTAAGCTAACGTAGACAAACTCACCATTACGTGACGCGAGCAGTATTGCTGGAATCCCGAGCGTCGAGCGTAGCACGGTGGAGCTGTGCAGCGCACAGTAATCCACCGGAGAGCAGTGTGCTGCAGAAAAGTTAATGCTATCCTGTCCCAACCTACAAAGCGAAACTTAACCAAACGTAACCTGACTCGTCCTAACGTGCTGAGACCACCATTCCTGCCGTCCTCAGTGCCAAGCTGAACGTATAAGAGGAGATTAGAGCGCAAAAATCCGTAGAGTCACGGAGCATGGCAAAATAGACGAAGCTACCCTATCCTAACACAGACAAACCTAACGTAACCGAACGTAGCCAATCTCTACTAGCGTGCCGAGAACACTATTGCTTGCCTCTCCAGATATAAGCAGAACATGCTGGGGTAAAGCAGATCGCAGTAATTCACAGCATTGCATTGTATAGCACAAAGGTCAAAGATGCCCTAACCTAACCTTACCAAGCGTAATATAACCAAACGCAGCCTAACTCAACCTAACGGTCCTCGACCACTATTGCTGGGCTCCCCGTCGCCAGGGCGGTCATATTAGAGACGAGTGGAGCGCAGAGGTCAATGGAATGGGGTGAACAGCAGAAACGTCAAAGTTATCCAAACCTAACTCATGCGATCATAAGCCAACCAAACGTAACGTACCTGTACCTAACGAGCCACGGCCATAATTTCTGGCCTGTCCAGAGTAAAGCAGGACATATTAGACCACAGCGGAGGACAGGAACTCACCTAATATCTATGTGCAGTACGAAAGTCAAATCTATCCCAACCAAATTTAAACTAATCTAAAATAGACGAACGTAACCTAACTCAACCTAACATACCACGACCGCTATTGCTGGCATCCCGAGAGTCGAGCAGGGTCTAGTAGAGCGTTGTAGAGCGCAGAAATCAACCTAGTAGCTGTGTGTGGCGCTAAAGGCAAAGCGATCCTCTCCCGACCTAACCAAACGTAGCACAACTGAACGCATCAGAACTCTGCCTAACGTCCCGAGACCACTGCTCCTGGAATCCATATAGCCGAGTAGAGTATACTAGAGCACTATAGAGCACGGAAATCGTACGAATAGCGGAGTATAGGATAAAAGTCACAGCCACCCTAACAAGACGCTACTTAACATAACATATCCAACCGTAACCTAACTCACCCAAACATGCCACGTCCACTATCTCTGGCCTTTCCATAGGCAAGC
>NW_016919249.1:0-862 GCF_001483705.2 Eufriesea mexicana
AGTAGGGGTCTTCTCATGTTAGGTTGTGTTGATCTACGTTTGGATATATTACGTTTGGTGAGGGTTGGATAGGACAGTTTAGGCTTTTGTGCTATACACTGCTATCCGCGGATAACTGCGCTCTACTGTGTCCTGATGTTTTCTGCTTGGCTGTGGCGAGGCAAGCAATTGTGCTCCCGGCATGTTAGGTTGTGTTACGTTAGTTTCGGTTGGGTTAGGTTTTGCCACGCTGTCTGGTTATATTTGACTTTCGTGGTGTACACTGCTATCAGGTGGATTTATGTGATCCAAACTGCTCTACAGCATTACGCTTGGGTCTAGCGAGTTCAGGAGTAGCGGTCGCGGCACATTGCGTTCAGCTGTGCTACGCTCCTTTTGGTTAGGCTGTGACAGGTTAGGTTAGGGTGTCTCCAACTATTGTGATGTACACAGTTAATCGGTGGATTTTAGTGGTCGACTGTGCAATTCTACATTCTGCTCGGCTCTGGAAATGCTGCGTGCTGTGGTCGTGGCGCGTTGCGTTGAGCTATGCTACGCTTGGACTTGTTAGGTTGGGTCAGGTTAGGTTAGGATATATTCGACTTTGGTGCTGTTCACTGCATTGCGGTGGATTTCTGCGCACTACTGTGCTCTGGTATATTCTGCTTGTCTTTGTGGAGGACAGGAATTGTGGTCTCGTCATGTTAGGTTGAGTAAGGCCACGTTCGGATATTTTAGGATTGGCTAGGTCAGGATATGCTACTTCTACTTTTTTGCTTTACACTGCTATACCTTGAGCTTCTGTGGCCACCTTCTTTGATCTACTGCACTCTGCTTGGCTCTGTGGAGGCCAGGAGCAGTGGTCGCGGCACGTCATATTGAG
>NW_016919250.1:0-640 GCF_001483705.2 Eufriesea mexicana
ACGTAACCTAGCTCAGCCTTACGTGTCACGTCACTATTGCTCGCCACCCCAGTGAAAAGTACATCATATTAGAGCACACAATAGCTCAGAAGTCCAAGGAATAGCAGTGCATAGCACAAGAGTTAAAGGTATTCTATCCTAACATGTCCAACCTTATCATAAGCAAACGTAATATAACTCAAGTTAACGTACCCAGACCACTATTGCTTGACTCCAGAAGGTCGTGCAGAACTTACTAGAGGACTGTCGGGAGCAGAAGCACGCCGACTAGCAACGTGTGGCACAATGGTCTAAGGTATTCTGTCCTAACCTTACAGAACGTAGCATAAGCTAACGTAGGTAAACCCTACTTAACGAGCCGTGATCACTACTGCTGGAAACCAGGCAGCCAAGCAGAATATACCAGAACACAGTAGAGCGCGGAAATCCGCGGATGGCAGTGTATAGTACAAAAGCCAAGGTTATCCTATCCTAACCATACCAGACGAAACACACCTAAACGTAGGACAACAAAACCTGTAGGGTCGAGACCTTCATTGCCGACCTTCACAGAGTCAAGCAGAGAATACTACAGCACAGTAGTGAACAGCAATGCACCGCATTGCTGTGAATAGCATAAAAGTCGAGGTTACCCTTACCA
>NW_016919251.1:0-722 GCF_001483705.2 Eufriesea mexicana
CTGCTTATTTATGCGAGAAGGCTTGCTCACCACGATGTTAGTCTAAAATGTCATTCAAATTGAGTTTTCACACAGATTCTTTACCACTGCAATTGCAATAGGAGGTGAATAGAGTCTTTCCTCGTTATTTCCGCAAGAAAGATACCTCACCACGATAATAGTCCAAATGTCAATAAAATTGAATTTTCCTGCCAGATTCTACAGCATTGCAACGGCTGCTGCACGCCAATAGAATCTTCCCTCCTTATTTATGCAAGAAGGTTAGGTCACCACGATATTAGTGGAAAATGTCAATAAAATTGAGTTTTCCAGGCAGATTTCAAAGGGTTGCATTGGCTATAGCACGCCAAAAGAATGTTTCCTCCTTATTTATGCAAGAAAGACAGATCACAACGATATTAGACCATATGTCAATAAAATTGAATTTTCCAGGCAGATTCTACAGCATTATAATGGCTATAGCTCGCCAATAGGTTCTTCCCTCCTTCTTTATGCAAGAAAGTTAGGTCAACACGATATCAGTCGAAAGTGTCAATAAAATTGAATTTTCCTGCCAGGTTTCAGAGCATTGCAATGACTGCAGCACGCCAATAGGATGTTTTCTCCTTATTTATGCAAGAAAGACAGCTCACAACGATATTAGTACAAATGAGTTAGTCCAAATGTCAATAAAATTGTATTTTGCTGCCAGATTCTGCAGCTCACCAATGGCTGTAGCCCGC
>NW_016919252.1:0-3703 GCF_001483705.2 Eufriesea mexicana
CTGTGCAACGCGAAATCCAAAACTACCCTAACCTAACATGGCCTAACCTAAGCCAAACAAATGAAACCGAACACAACCTACCCTGACGAGGCCACTACTGCTGGCGTCCCCACAGCCGAGCAGTAATCATTAGAGCACGGTAGAGCATAGCTACCCACAGAACAGCTGTGTATAACACGAAAGCCCTATAAATCCTGTCCAAATCCTCTATAACGGTCCGTAGCCTAGCGTAACCTATCCCAAACCAACGTGCCGAGGCCACTGTTGCTTGCAGCCCCAGGACGAATCAGATAATAGAAGAGCACAGTAGAACGTAGACGGATACCGAATAACAGCTTATAGCACGAAAGTCGAAGCTATCCTTACCGAACTCAACCAGATATAACCCAACCAAACGTAGCCAGACTGAACGTAACGTACTCATGCCTAGAATGATGCCCACCCTGAGACGAGATGAGCATATTAGAGCATAGCAGAGTGCAGAAATCCACCGAAGAGCAGTGTACAGCAAGAAAGACGAAGCCATGCTATGCAGACCTAACCAAACATCACACAACGAAAGGAAGGATAACACAACCTAACGTGGCTAGGTCACTACTGTTAACCACCCCAGAGCAAACAAATGTCAAAGCCATCCTAACCAAGCTTGTCCTAACCCAACCTAATTAAATGTACCCTAACTCAGCCAAACGTGCCACGTCCACCATTCCTGGCATCCACAGAGACAAGCAGATGATATCACAGCAACGCAGGGTGCAGATATCGACCGAATGGCAGTGTACAACACAAAAGTCAAAGCCACCCTGACAAAACTAAACCTAACCCAACCTAAGAAAGCGTTACCTACCTAAACCAACCGTGCCACGACCGCTACTGCTGGCCTCCGCAGATTGAATCATATAACAGTAGGGCAGTGCAGTGCGCGCTTATCGACCGAGTAGCAGTGTATGGCACAAAAGTCAAAGCTATCCTAGCCATACCTGTCCTAACCTTGCAAAGCAAAGCGTAACCTACCTTAACCAAATTTGCCGGCAGAACTATTCATGGCGTCCACAGAAACAAGCAGCGTCTGAAAGCGCACAGTAGAGTGCAGAGGTCCATAGAAAGGCATTGTGTAGGACAGAAGTCGTTGCTATCCCGGCATAACCGAACGAAACCCAACACAGCCAAACGTAGTATAACTCGACCTAACGTGTCGAGGCCATTATTGCTGGTCTCACCAGGGCCATGGAGGGCATATGCGAGGAGATTAGGGCGCAGAAATTCATACTATCGCTATGCATAACACAAAAGTCAAAGCCAACGTAACAAAACGTAACCAAACCTATCCTAACCAAACGTAGCCTATCTCAACCTATCATGGCGGGACCGTTACTCCTGGCCTCCGCAGAGACGTGCAGAGCATGCTAGAGCACTGTAGAGCGCAGAAATCCATAGAAGCATAGTGTACAGCGGAAAATTCGAAGCTCCCCCTAGAAACAGAACCAACAATGACATACCCAAACGTAACCTAACACAACATGAGCAGACGCGACTGATAATGCTGGCCTTCCCAGCGTCGAGCAGAACATAGTGTGGCGAAGAAGTCCAACATGAAGCGGTGTATGCCACGAAAGTCAAAGCAATAAGTGGCTAACCCAGACTAACGTAACCCATCCATACGTTTGCTAACTCGGCATAACATGCCGAAAATATTGCTGGTACCGCAGGGCCAAGCAGAATATACTAGAAAACTGTTGAGCGCAGAAATCGACCGCACTGCAGTGAAGAGCACAAGAGTGGAAGATGTTCTGACCAAATCTAGATTACACTAACCTTACCAAGCGAAACATAACTCAACCTAACGAGCCGAGACCTATATCTCTGACCTTCTTAGAGCGACGCAGAGAATACTAGAGCGCACTAAAATGCAGATATCCAGCGAAAAGCATTGCATAGCGCAAAAGTCACACCTAGCCCGTCCTAACCTAACCAGCCGTAACTTAACCAAACGTAACATAGCTACACACAACGTGACGCGACCACTATTTGTGGCCTCCCCAGGGACAAAAAGAACATACTAGAGCACAGTAGGGCGCCGAAATCCACCGAACAGCAGTGTCTGACACAAAAGTCGAAGCCATCCCAACCAAACGTAACATAACCCATCCAAGCCAAGCGTAACGTAACCCAACATAGCCCGACGAGGCCAATATTTCTGGCCTCCAGAGGGAGGAGCAGAGTATAGTAGAAAATGTGGAGCGCAGATATCCGCCTAATAGCAGTGTATATCACAAAAGTCAAAACTACCCCATGCTGACGTAACCAAGTGTAACACTGCCAAACGCAACCAGACTAAGACATTCGTGCCGAAACCAATACTGCTGGCCTCCGACTGCCAAGCAGAACGTACTAGCGCACAGTATGGCGCAGAAGTCCACCGAAAAGCGGTGTGTAACACAAAAGTCAGAGCCATCGTAACCGAACGTAACCTAACCTAACACAGACAAACGAAACCTAACTCAAAAGAACGTGCCACGACCTTCATTTCTAGCCTCCCCAGAGACATGCAAATGCCAGCAGAGTAATGCGGAACCCAGATAAAGAACTAATAGCTGTGTGTAGCACAACAGTCAAAGCCACCCTAACCAAACCTAACTTAACCCATCCAAGCCAAGCGTAACGTAACTCAACCTAGACTGCCAAGGTCAGTCTTTCTGGCCTCACGATAGCCGAGCAGAGTGTTGTAGGGCAATGTAGATCGCAGAAATCTACCGTGCACCAGTATATGGCACAAAACCCATTGCTACTATATCCCAACCATACTAAGGGTAATATAATCAAACAGAAGTCAAAGTGATAGCAGTGGAAAGGGCCAAAGTCGAAGACGACCGTACGAAACATAACCTAACCTAACGAAGTCTAAAGCAACCTAACTCCACCAAACGTGACACAACCACTAATGCTGGCCTTCCCAGAGACAAGCAGAGGATAGCGTAGCAATGCAGATCGCAGACATCTGCCGAATTGCAGTGTATATCGGGATAGTCGAAGCTATCCAAACAAAACCAAAACTCACATAACATAACCAAACGCACCGTATCTCAAGCTAATGTGCCTAGACGGTTATTTCTGACCTCGACGGAGCCAATCATAATACACCAGAGCACAGTAGATCTCAGAAATCCGGCGCATTGCTGCGTAAAGCAAAAGAGTCAAAGATGCACTAACCAAACTTGACCTAACCCAGCATCACGAAACGTAACATAGCACAACCTATCGTGTCGCGACCATTATTGCTGGCCTCCCTAGAGCCAAGCACAGCATATTGCAGCACAGCAGAGCGCTCATGTGCACCAAGCAGCAGCGTATAGCAGAAAAGTAATACATATCCTAACCTAGCATGAAATAACATAACCCACCCAAACGTAACACAACACAACCCCTTGTGCCACGACCGCCACTGCTGGCCGCCCCATTGCCAAGCAGAGAATATTAGATCACAGTGGAGCGTAGAAATCAAACGAATAGCAGTGTATAGCACAAGAGACAAAGCCACCCTAACCAAACATATCCCAACCTAGCCTAACGAAACGTAACAGAAATCAAACATTGGTGTCACATACACCATTCCTATCCATCCCAATGCCAATCTGAGTACAGTGTAGCAATGTAGAGCGCAAATAACAAGCGATTAGCAGTGAACAGCTCAATAGTTAAAGGT
>NW_016919253.1:0-305 GCF_001483705.2 Eufriesea mexicana
ATTCACCAAGCTATAACAGGATATAGATTCTGAATGGATCTGTTCTCTGGTAAGTAGATGGCTTTACTTACCACTGGACAGTAGGCGTTAAATGATCTATTCACCAAGCTATAACAGGCTATAGATTCTGAACGGATCTGTTCTCTGGTAAGTGGATGGCTATACTTACCTCTGGACTGTAGTCGTTAGATGATCTATTCCCCAAGCTATTACAGGCAGTAGATTCTGAATGGATCTGTTCCCTGGTAAGTAGATGGCTGTACTTACCACTAGTCTGTAGGCGTTAGATGATCTATTCACCAAGC
>NW_016919255.1:0-968 GCF_001483705.2 Eufriesea mexicana
TGATGTGTGTATGGATGCATGGATGGATGGATGGATTGGTGAATGGAAGTATGGTTGCAAGGAAGAATGGTTCGATGGATATATGGATGGGTGGAAGATTTGATGGATGGATGTATGGAAGAATGGATGCATGTGTGGATGTATGTATGGATGGATGGCTGTAAGGATGGGCGGAAGTGTGGATGGATTGAGGTACGGATGGACGAATGTACGGATGTATGGATGTATGGATTCATATATGTATGGATGTATGGATGGATTGTTGTATCGAGTGATGGAGGTACGAATGGACGGGTTTATGGGTGCATGGTCGAGTAGATGTATGGATGTATACATGGATGTGTGTCTGAATGGATATGTTTATGGATCGATGGATGTTTCGATGGGTGGATCTATGGATGGGCAGATGTACGGATGTATGTATTTATGGATTCATATATGCATGGATGTATGGATGGATAGATGTGTGGATCTATGGATGTATGGATGGGTGTATGTATGGATGGATGCATGTGTGGAATGGTGGATGTATGGATGGATGGATGTATGGATGAATGGATGTATGGATGGATTGATGTATGGAAGGACTGCGGTATGGATGGTCGGATGTACGGGTGTATGTATTTATAGATGTATATATGCATTGATGTATGGATGTATGGGCGTATGGGTGTAAGGATGGATGGATGTAAGACTGGATGTATGTATGGATTGATGGCTGTATGGCTGGAAGGATGTATGGATCGATGGATGTATGAATGGGTGGATATTTGGATGGATGGATATATGGAGGTATGGATGTATGTATGGATGTATGTATGGATGTATGGCTGTATGGACGGGTGGTAGTGTGGATGAATTGAGGTACGGATGAACGAATGTACGGACTTAGGATGTATGGGTCCATATATGCATGGATTTATAGATGGATGGATGTATCGAACGATGGAAGTACGAATGGATGGGTT
>NW_016919256.1:0-420 GCF_001483705.2 Eufriesea mexicana
CCAAGAATTAGCCATAGCAATTAAATCTCGTCGACAAAAACGTAATTTTCTATGAAATTTGTCCTGAAACATGTATATCCAATAATTATTTTTGAATAAAAAAAGGAGTTATTTAATTTTTAAATATAGTCTCACTTTAAATGGTTCTCCATATATTTTACCACCTCCTCCTGTACTTGTGGAATCACCATCTTGTGTTAGGAATCTCTTGATAATTCTATGAAATATAGTGTCACACTAATATCCTTCCATACATAATTGTATGAAATTTCTACATGCTTTTGGAGTTTCTTTTGCCCATAATTCTAACTCAACATCACCAACAGTTGTTTTCCTTACAACCTAGTTATAACAAATTATTAGTTTGATTAATGTAAAATGCTTTCAAAATCAAATTTATTAAAATTTATTATTTATTAT
>NW_016919257.1:0-557 GCF_001483705.2 Eufriesea mexicana
CTGACATTTTCGACGAATATCGCGTTGAGCTAACTTCCTTGCATGGGGAAGAAGGAAAGATCCCTTTGGCGTGCTATAGCCATTGCAATGCTGTAGATTCTGGCTGGAAGATAACATTTTAATGACATTTTCGTCTAATCTTTTGATGAGCCTACTTTCTTGCATAAATATGGGGGAAAGATACTGTCGGAGCGCTAGAGGCATTGCAATGCTCTGGAATCTGGCCGGAAATTTCAATTTTACTGACATTTCCGACTAACATCGTAGTGAGCTACCTTTTTTGCATAAATAAGGAGGAGATACTCTGTTGGCGTGGTATAGTATTTGCAATGCTAAAGAATCTGGCTGGAAAGTTCAATTTTACAGACAGTTTCGACTAATATCGTCGTGAGCCACCCTTTTGCATAAATAAGGAGCGTAGATGTTATTGGCATGCTACAGCCATTGCATTTCTAGAGTATCCGAATGGAAAATTCAATTTTATTGACATTTTCGACTAATACCGTGGTGAGCTAGCTTTCTTGCTAAAATAAGGAGGAAGGATTCAGTTGGCGTGC
>NW_016919258.1:0-575 GCF_001483705.2 Eufriesea mexicana
ATGGGTTAGGTTTGGGTACCTTCTACTTTTCTGCTAGACGCTGCGATTCTGTGGATTTCTGAGTCGTACTCTCCCCTAATATGTTCTGCGCGTCCCAGGTTAGGCCAGGAATATTGGCCGCAGCACGATAGGTTGATTTAAATTACGTTTGGTTATGTCAGGTTTGGATGGGTTATGAAGTGATAGCTTTGACATTTGTGCTGTACACTGATAATCGGTTGATTTCTGCTCTCTACTGTGCGCTAATATTTCCAGCTTGGCGCTGGGGAGGACAGCATTATTATTCTCGGCACGTTATGTTTAGCTATGTTACTCCTGGCTTGGCTAAGCTAGGACAGGTTAGGTAAGGATATCTTCGACTTTTGTGCCACACACTGCAATGCGGTGTATTACTGCGATCTACTGTGGCCTACTGCTTGGCTCTAGGGAAGCCAGCAATTGTGATTTCGGCACGTTATGTAAAGTTAGCCTACGCTTGGTTGGGTTATGTTAGTTAGGGTTAGCATTGTATAGCCTTGACTTTCGTGGCATACACCACTATTAGTTGGATTCCTACGCTGTACCGTGCTCCGGTA
>NW_016919259.1:0-2198 GCF_001483705.2 Eufriesea mexicana
CAACAGTGTACAGCACAAAGGTCAAAGCTACCCACTCCTAACCTAGCCAATCGCAACATACCCGAACGAAACCTAACTTAATCTGTCCTGTCACGACCACTATTTCTCGCCACCCCAGTGCCGAACAGAGTATGGTAGAGCAACGTCTGGCACAGGGACACACCGAATTGCCGCGAAAAGCACAAAAGTCTAAGAAACCCTATCCTAACCTAACCAAACGTAAGATAAACATACCTAACCTAATATAACCCAACGTGCATGGGCCACAATTGCTGTCTTCCACATCGCCAAGCGGATCATATTAGTGGAAGGTAGAGGGTAGGAATTCGCCGAACGGCAGCGTATAGCGGGAAAGTCAAAGCTATCCTAACATATCCCAAACTAACCTAACAAATACTAACGTGCTGAGACTACAATATATGGCAAGCCCAGACACAAACAGAGCATGCTAGAGCACGGTAGAGTGCAGTAGTAGTGTATAGCAGAAAAGTCAAATCTAGCCAGTACTTACCTGACCAAGCAGTAACGTGGCCAAATGTAACAAGACTCATACTGACGAGCCGAGTCCAATATTGCTGGCCTCCAGAGAGCCAAGCAGTGTATACTAGATCACAGTAGAGCGCAGAATTCCAACGGGGAGCAGTGTACATCACAAAAGTCAAAGCTATCCTAGCCAAACATATCCAGACATAACCTAACCAAACGTAACGTAACGCAACCTGTCGTGCCACGACTACTAGTGACTCGCTGGAGTCACCAGAGCGACGCAGAACACATTACGC
Source organism: Eufriesea mexicana (assembly GCF_001483705.2). Lineage (NCBI taxonomy): Eukaryota > Metazoa > Arthropoda > Insecta > Hymenoptera > Apidae > Eufriesea > Eufriesea mexicana. The sequence goes on from NW_016919259.1 coordinate 783, forward strand.
GACAGTACAGCGCAGAAGTCTATAGAATAGCAGTGTATAGCAGAAGAGTTAAAGCTATCCAAAAGTAACCAAGCAAACATGACGAAACCGAACGTGTCGTAGGTCACTATAACGTGCCGAGACGACTATTGCTGTCGTCCACAGAGCCAAGCAGAACATACTGCAGCACAGTGGAAACCAGAACCCCACTGAGTGGCGGTGTATAGCACAATAGTCAAGGATGTCGCATTCTAACCAAAGCAAACTTAACATATCCAAACGGAGACTAACCGTACCTGGCATGACGAGCAAAAGTCGAAGCTATCCTCTCCTATCCTAACCAATCGTAACATTCCTGAACGTAACGTAACTCAACCTAACGTGCAGCGACAACTATTGCTGGCGTCCATAGTGTAGAGCAGAGTATAGTATGGCAAAGTATAGCGAACAAGTCCACCGAATAGCAGTATATAGCACAAAAGCCATTGCTATCCTCTCCTAAACTAGGATAACGTAACATATCTAAACGCAGCATAAACCAAACTAACGTGCCGGGACCCCCATTACTGGCCTCAGCAGAGTCGAGCAGAGTATAGCGGTGCAATGTAGAGGCTAGTAATCCACCGGAAAGCAGTGCAAAGCACAAGAGTTGAAAGTACCACAGCCTAAGCTGACCTAGCCTAATCTTTCCAAACGTAACCTAACTCAACCTATCGTGCCGCGGCAACTATTGCTGGCCTCCGCAGAGCCGAGCAGAATATGCTAGAGCACAACAGAGCGTAGAAACCGATTGCATTGCAGCGCACAGCACAGTAGTCAAAGGTACCCTGACCAAACCTGACCTAACATAATCTAGCCAAATGTAACATAACTCAACCTAACGTGCTGCGACCGCTATTGCTGGCGTCCGCAGAGAGCACTGGACTATGATTGATCTCAGTAGATCACAGAAGTCAATAGAATATCAGCGTTAAGCACAAAGGTCAAAGCTATCCTGACCTAACCCAACACAAGTTAACCAAACGATACGTAATCTAGCTCAACCTAACGTGTCGCGACCGGTACAGCTGGCCTCCACAGAGTCAAGCAGGACATATTAGAGGAAAGTAGAGAGCAGAAATCCATAGTATAGCAGTGTGTATCAGAAAAGTTGATTACATCCAGTCCTAACCAAAGGTAACTTAATGTAGCCAAACGTATCCTGTCCCAACCTAACGCGCCGAGATCACACTTACTGGCTTCCAAAGTGCCAAGCAGATCATACCAGCGCACAATAGAGCGCAGAAGTCCGACGCATTGCAGTGTACAGAACAGGAGGGAGAGGTATCCTAAGCCAACCCAAACAAACCAAACCTAACCAAACGTAACCTAACACAACCTGACCCGCCGCGGCCACCATTTCTGGCCTTTCCAGATCGAAGCAGAGCATATTAGGGC
>NW_016919260.1:0-1054 GCF_001483705.2 Eufriesea mexicana
AAGCCGAATATTTAAACGCCTGGTACAGGAGAACCACTGGTCACGTGACCACGAGCTTTTGTGGCATAGGAGCTCAAAGGGAGCTTAACGTGGGTTCGTGGTTAAATCGAGCTTTCGCGACGGCATGGATTTTGAGCGGCTCTGGAGATTCGTTCGGCAACCGGGAGGCCGCTTCTGCGGCAGCAAAAAATGACAGGTCACGTGATCGGGAGCTTTTCACACGTGGGCGATAAAGCACAGGTTGCGCTATGCATCTGTTGAATTTCAGCTTTCTGCGACAGCTGCATTTGGCTAAAATCGCAAAAACTAACCGAACATTTAAACGCTTGGTACAGGAGAACCACTGGTCACGTGACCGCGAGCTTTTGTGACGTAGGAGCCCAGAGGGAGCTTAACGTGGGTTCGTGGTTAAATCGAGCTTTCGCGACGGCATGGATTTTGAGCGGCTCTGGAGATTCGTTCGGCAACCGGGAGAGCGCTCCTGCGGAAACAAAAAATGACAGGTCACGTGATCGAGAGCTTTTCGCACGTGGGCGATAAAGCACAGCTTGCGCTATGCATCCCTCGAATTTCAGCTTTCTGCGACTGCTGCATTTGGCTAAAATCGCAAAAACTAACCGAACATTTAAACGCTTGGTACAGGAGAACCAACGCGAGCTTATGTGACGAAGGAGCTCAAACGGAGCTTAACGTGGGTTCGTGGTTAAATCGAGCTTTCGCGACGGCATGGATTTTGGGCGGCTCTGGAGATTCGTTCGGCAACCTGGAGACCGCTTTTGCGGAAACAAAAAATGACAGGTCACGTGATCGCGAGCTTTTCGGACGTGGGCGATAAAGCACAGCTTGCGTTATACATCCCACGAATTTGAGCTTTCTGCGACAGCTGCATTTGGGTAAAATAGCGAAAAACAAGCCGAATATTTAAACGCCTGGAACAGGAGAACCACTGGTCACGTAACCACGAGCTTTTGTGACGTAGGAGCTCAAAGGCAGCTTAACGTGAGTTCGTGGTTAAATCGAGCTTTCGCGACGGCATGGATTTTGGGTGGCTCTG
>NW_016919261.1:0-205 GCF_001483705.2 Eufriesea mexicana
ATACTATGCACGACTGTGGGCAGACCAGCAATAGCGATCGTGGCACGATAGATTTAGTTAGGTTATGTTTGGTTAGGTTAGGTTATATTACGTTCGGTTAGGGTTGCTCTGACTTTTGTGTTATGCGCTGCTATTTGGTGGTTTTCTGCGCTCTACATTGCTCTACTACGCTCTGCTCGGTTCTCGCGAGGACAGCAATAGTGGT
>NW_016919262.1:0-1024 GCF_001483705.2 Eufriesea mexicana
CTGACACGACCTGGCCACGCCTGGCCTGACCTGGCCCTACCTGACCTGACCTGACCTGACCCGTCCTTACCTGACGTGACATGACATGACCTGATCTGACCTGACCTTGCCTGACCAGAACTGACATCATCTGATCTGACCTGACATGACCTGTGCTGACCTGACCTGACCTGACCTGACCTGACCTCAACTTGCCTGGCCTGACCTGACCTGACCTGACCAGATATGACATGACCTGATCTGAAGTGAATTGACCTCAACAGCCCTGACCTGACCAGACATGATCTGGCATGGCCTGACCTAACCAGACCTGACCTGACCTGAGCTGACCTGACCCGACCTGACCTGACCTGACATGACATAACCAGACCTGACCTGACCTGACCAGACCTGACCTGACTTCTCCTGACCTTGCCTGACCTGTCCGGACCTGAGCTGACCTGAAATGACAGCATCTGCCCTGACCTGACCTGACATGACCTGACCATACCTGACCTGAACTGACTTTACCTGACCTGACCTGCCCCGACCTGACCTGACCTGACCTGTACTGACCTGACCAGACCTGACCTGACCTGACCTGACCTGACCTGACCGGACCTGACCTGACCTGACCATACCAGACCTGACCTGACCTGACATGACCTGACCTGTACTGTCCTGACCTGAACTGGCCTTACATGGCCTGACATGTCCTGACCATACCTGACCGATCTGACCTGACCTGACCTGACCTTGCCAGACCTGACCTGACCTGACCTGAACTGACCTTACCTGACCTGTCCCGACCTGACCTGACCTGACCTGATCTGACATGACATGACCTTATCTGAAGTGAACTGACCTGAACTGACCTGATCTGTCTAGACATGATCTGGCCTGGCCTGACCTTACCAGACCTGACCTGACCTGACATAACTTGACCTGAACTGAACTGAACTGACCTTACATGACCTGACCAGAGCTGAGCTTACCCGACTGATCGGACGTGACCTGACCTGACCTGACCAGACCTGACCTGACT
>NW_016919263.1:0-2159 GCF_001483705.2 Eufriesea mexicana
ATAGCATTTCAATGCCTATAGCATGCCAACAGAATCTTTCCTCCTTGTTTATGCAAGAAAGATATATCACCACGAAATTAGCCGAAAATGTTAATAAAATTGAATTTTCCACACACATTCTGTATCATTGCAGTTTCCATAGCACGCCAATAGAATCAATACTGCTCATTTAGGCAATAAGGATAGCTCTCCACGATAATAGTCGAAGCTGTTAATAGTATTGAACTTTCCAGGCAGATTCTATATCATTGCAATGACAATAGCACGCCAAAATAATCTTTCCTCCTTATTTACGCAAGAAAGGTAGCACGCCACGATATCAGACGAAAATGTAAATAATAATGAATTTTCCAGCCGGATTCTGCAGCATTTCAGCGGGTATAGCACGCCAATGGCAACCTTCCTCCTTATTTATGCAAGAAGGTTAACTCACCACGATATTAGTCGAAAATGTCAATAAAATTATATTTTCCAGACAGATTCTTCTGCATTGAGGTGGATATAGCACTCCAAAAGGACTTTTCCTCCTTACGTATGCAAGGAAGTCAGCTCACCACGGTATTAGTCGAAAATGTCAATAAAATTGAATTTTCCCTCCAGATTCTATACCATTGCAATGCCTACGGCACGCCAATAGCATCTTTCCTCCTTATTTATGCAAGAAGGTTAACTCACCACGATATTAGTCGAAAATGTCAATAAAATTGAATTTTCCATCCAGCTTCTATAGCATTGCCATGCCTATTGCACGCCACTAGAATCTTTCCTCCTTATTTATGCAAGAAAGTTACCTCGCCACGATATTAGGCGATGATGTCAATAAAATTGAAATTTCCGGCCACATTCTACAGAATTGCAATGGCTACAGCACGCCAAAAGGAGCTCTCCTGCATACTTATGCAAGGAAGCTGGCTCACCACGATATTAGTACAAAATGTCAATAAAATTGAATTTTTCAGCAAGATTCTACAGCATTGCAACGCCTAAAGCATGCCAACAAAATCTTTCCTCCATATTTATGCAAGAAAGTTAACTCACCACGATATTACTCGAAAATGTCAATAAAATTGAATTTTCCGGCCACATTCTTCAGCATTGCAAAGGCTATAGTACGCCAAAAGCGTCCTTCCGCCTTATTTACGCAAGAAAGATAGTTAACCACGATATTAGACGAAAATGTCAATAAAATTGAATCTGCCAGGAACATCCTATATCATTGCAATGTTTATAGCACGTCAAAAGTATCTTTCCTCCTCATTTATTCAAGAAAAGTAGCGCGCCAGAATATTATTCGAAAATGTCAACAAAATTGAATTTCCCGGCCAGATTCCATAGTGTTGCAATTGTTATAGCTTGCCAATATAATCTTTCCTCCTTGTTAATGCAAGAAGGTTAGCTCACCAGGATATGAATCGAAAATGTCAATAAAATAGAATTTTCCAGCCAGATTCTATACCATTGCAATGGTTATAACTTGCCAATATAATCTTTCCTCCCTGTTTATGCAAGAAAGTTAACTCACAACGATATTAGCCGAAATGTTAATAAAATTGAATTTTCCACCCACATTCTGTATCAGTGCTGTGTCGATAGCACGCCAATAGAATTTACACTGCTTACTTAGGCAAGAAGGATAGCTCTCCACGATAATAGTCGAAACTGTCAATAATATTGAACTTTCCAGCCAGATTCTATAGCATTGCAATGCCTATAGCATGCCAACAGAATCTTTTCTCCTGATATATAGAAGAAAGTTAGTTCACCACCATATTTGTCGAAAATGTTAATAAAATTGATTTTTCCAACCTGATTCTTTGGCATTCCAATGGCAATAGCACGCCAATAGTATCTTTCCGCCTTATTTACGCAAGAAAGATAGTTAACCACGATATTAGTCGAAAATGTCAATAAAATTGAATCTGCCAGGCACATTCTATATCATTGCAATGGTTATAGCACGCCAAAAGTATCTTCCCTCCTCATTTATGCAAGAAAAGTAGCGCACCACTATATTATTCGAAAACGTCAATAAAATTGAAATTTCCGGTCACATTCTACAGCATTGCAATGGCTACAGCACGCCAAAATGATCTTTACTGCATACTTATGCAAGGAAGCTGGCTCACCACGATATTAGTCGAAAATGTCAATAAAATTGA
>NW_016919264.1:0-768 GCF_001483705.2 Eufriesea mexicana
AACAAATCGTAACACAACCAAACGTAATAAAGCTCAACCTAAGGCGCCGCCACCAGTATTGTTACCTCCCCAGAGACAAGCAGAACATATTACACGAGAATACTGCGCAGATATCCATAGAACCACAATTTACAGCAGAAAAGGCAAAGACATCCGTACACAACCCAAACAAACATAACCTAACCTAACGTAGACAAACTCATCGTAACTTGCCGCGACCACAGTTACTGGCCTCCTCAGGGTCTAGCAGATTATAGGAGAGCACAGTGGAAGGCAGGGGCTGACCGAATAACTGCGTATAGCACGAAAGCCAAAGATACCCTAACCAAACGAACACTGACCTAACCCAACCAAACGTAACCTAACATAACCCAACGTGCCACGAGCACTATTTCCCTCACCCCGATAATCGAGCAGGGCATAGGGGAGCAATGTGGGCGCAGAAATCTGCCGCATTGCAGTGTAAAGCACAGATGTCAAAGATATACGAACCTACCCTGACCTAACATAACCTATCCACACGTAGCCTAACTCACTTTAACCTGACGCGATCACTAACGCTGGCCTCCCCAGATCCAAGCAGAACATGTTACCGGAGCGTAGGGAGCAGAAATCCATAGAATCGGAGTGTATAGCAGAAGAGTCAAAGCTAGCCAAACCTAACCCAAACACGAATATAACCTAACCAAACGAAGGCTAACTCATCATAAATAGCCGCGACCACTATTGCTGGCCTCCCCAAAGCCAAGCAGAGAACATTAGAGCAAA
>NW_016919265.1:0-17364 GCF_001483705.2 Eufriesea mexicana
GACGCAGGTGCCAACCTAGCACGGGTGCCTCGGAATGTACCTGCGTCGCATCGGGCGGGAGAGTGATACTCTCTCAGGGGGAAGTGCGGGACAAGGCGCAGCACACGCTGGAGGTACATCCGGTGTGTGCTAGCGAGCGCTGGGTACACTCTCGCGTGGTGGTACGGGACCTCTCGCCCTCCGTCGTCGTTGCTCAGATGTCGGATAAAGTAGGAGGGTAGCGTGCGGTGGCCTGCACCTGCGAGGCGGCTATGTTACGAAAGGAGGCCGCGGAGAGAGCCTGTGAGCGTAGCGCGTGCTCTACGCGCGCAGGGCCGGGTAGGCTGCGACCGCGGCGTTGCTTGGCGCCACGCGTCGAGTCGGATAGTTCGACGCGTTAGACCTCCGCATTCCTGAGCGACCCTGTACATACGGCAGGAGGGACCGTCCGTTTTTCCCGTTGTACCCTGGGCCAGGGAGACCGCGGTGAGGCGTTTGGGGTCTCAGCAGTTCGAGAGGCAGTGGCCCATGCGCGCGGCGCCGCGAGATAGTCTCGCAGCGTCTGCAGGGTGTGCGTGCGTCGTGGTACGTTGGTATGCGTGGTGTGTGTGCCTGTAGTCGAGCCGTCTCTCACGCATGGAATGGACGTTTCTAGTGTGAGCTCCCGCCGTGCCGGGAGGAAACTACGGTAGCGACGTGGGCGTATCCTGTTAATTGCGTCGCTGCGAAATTCAGGGTGGTCCGAAATGCGAACGGCTTGTCATCATGGGGGTTTCAGTTGGTAAATATCCGACATTATCCCGCACCCTGCGCTAGGGTGCCCAGGTGCCTCTGGATGGTCCTGCACGTGAAAAAGGGATAAAAAGGTATAGCTTTGACTTCTGTGCTGTACACTGCCATTCGCTGGATTTCCGCGCTCTACTATACTCTAATGTATTCTGCTTGTATCCGTGGATGTCAGCAATGGTGGTCTCTGCGCGTTGGGTTGAGCACGGTTAGGTTTGTTTCGGATTTGTTAGGACAAGTTTGATTGGTGTGGCCACGATTTTCATGTTATATACAGTTACTCGGTCGGCATCTGCGCTCTACTCTCCTCTAATATGTTCCGATGGCCCTGGGAGGCCAGCAATCGTGGTCGCGGCAAGTTACTCTGTGTTATGTTTCGTTTCGCAAAGTTAGTTTGGGTTAGGTATGGACAGGTTTAACTTTCGTGCTACACACTTTTATTGCATAGACGTCTGCGCTCTACTGTGCTCTAGTATGGCCTGCTTGACTGTGAGGAGGCCAGCAACAGTGGTCTCGGCACGTAAGTTTGAGTTAGGCTACGTACGGTCAGGTTAGCTTGGGTCAGCTTAGGTTAGGATATCTTTGACTCTTGTGCCCTGCACTGCAATGTAGTATCTTTCTGCGCTCTACGATGCTCTACCATACTCTGCTCGACTTTCGGGTGGCCAGCTATTGCGTCCGTGCCCGGTCAGGTTAAGATATGTCACATTAGGTTAGGATATGTTAGCCTATGTTTGGTCAGGACATCTTTGACTTTCGTGCTGTACGCTGTTATTCGGTGGATCTCTGCGCACTAGTGTGCTGTATCATATTCTGCTTGGCCCTGGGAGGCCAGAAATGATGATCGTGTCCCGTTAGGTTTTGGTATGTTACGCTCGGCTGTTACGTGAGGTTGTGTTTGGTTAGGATAGCTTTGACTTCTGTGCTACACACAGCTATTGCGTGGATTTCCGCGCAATGATATCATCCAATATGTTGTCAATGTCTATGGGGAGGCGATGAAGTGCGTTCGCCTTATGTTAGTTAGGTTAGGTTACGCTTGTTCTGGTTAGGTTATGCTGGGTTATGTTATGGTGGCTTTGACTCTTCTGCTGCACCCTGCTGTTATATGGATTTCTGCGCCCTACTGTTCTCAAATATGTCCTGCTCGACTCTGGGGATGCCAGAAATTGTGGTCGCCGTACGTTAGGTCGAGTTATGTTACGTTTGGTTACTTTAGGATGGGATATATTAGGATAGGGTGGCATTAACCATTGTGCTGTGCTCTGCAGTACGCTGGGTATCTCGACGGCAGTGATCTCTAGTATGTTCTGCTAGGCTCTGGCGAGGCCGGCAATAGCGGTATCGGCATTTCAAGTCGAGACGCGCTACGACTGGTTTAGTTAGGTTGAGTCAGGTTAGTATATGGTATCATCGACTTTTGTGCCATACACTGTTATTCGGTGGATTTCTGTGATCTACTATGCTCTACTACATTCTGCTTGGTACTGGGGATCCCAGGAGCAGTCTGCGCTGCACTTTACGTTGAGCAATGCGGCGATCCGTTAGGCGAGGTTAGGACAGGTTGGGTTAGGATATCTACGGCTTTGTGCTGTACACTGCAATGCGGTGGACTTCAGCTCTCTGCTGTGCTGCAGTATATTCTGCTTGGCACTTAGGAGGCCGGTAGTAGTGGTTGCTGCACGTTAGGTTGGGTATTGATACGTTGGATTATATTCGGTTAGGTGAAGTTTAAATAGGGTAGCTTCGACTTTCGCGCTATAAACTGTTATTCGATGGATTTTTGTGATCTACTGTGTTCTACTACATACTGCTTGGCTATGTGGAGGCCAGTAGCAGTGGTCGTGGCAAGCGAAGCTGTGTTATGCTGCGTTCGGGTAGGTTAAGCTTTGTCATGTAATGTTAGAATATCTACAGATCTTTTGCTATTCACTACAATGCGATGGATTTCTGCGCAGTACTGCACCCCAATGCATGCGGCTTGTCTCTGTGGGCGTCATCAATAGTGGCCTCGTCATGTCAGGATGTGCTATGTTGCGCTAGGTTATGTTACGTTTGGCAATGTTGGGGTAGGCTATCTTGACTTTTGTGCTATTCACTACTATTCGGAGGATTCATGAGCTCCACGTTGCTCTACTACACGACTTATCGACTCTGGGGATTCGAGCAGTAGCGGTTGCTGCACGCTAGGTTCAGTTAGGTTACGTTTGGATATGTTAGCTTTGGTTACGCTTGGTAAGGATAGCTTTGACTTTCGTGCTATACACTGTTATCCGGTGGATCTCTGTGATCTACTGCGCTCTACTATATTCTCCTTGGCTCCGGCGATACCAGAAGCAGTGGTCGTGGAATGTCGTGTTGAGTTATGCTTCGTTCGGTTTGGTTAAGTTAGGTCAGGTAACGTTGGGATATCTTCCACTTTTGTGCTATACACTGCTAGTCTGTGTATTTCTGCGCTCTACGTTACTCTACTATACTCTGCTTCACTGAGGGGAGACGAGCAATAGTGGTAGCGGCACGTTCTGTTAAGTTACATTGCGTTTGGTTGGGTTAGGTGAGGACATATTAGTTCAGGATGTTTAGGGCTCTTGTGCTGTTCACTGCATTGAGGGAGATTTCTGCCCACCACTGTGCTCTGGCATATTCTGCTTGGCTCTGGGGACGCCAGCAATCGTGGTCTCGGCACGTTAGATTGAGTTACGTTTCGTTTCGTTTGTTAGGTTAGGAAGGCATTGTTAAGATATTTATGACTTATGAGCTATACACTGCAATGCCGTGGATTTCTGCGCTGTGCTGCGCTATCGTACATTCTGCTTGTCCCTGTGGAGGAATGCAACGGCGCTATCGCCGTGTTAAGTTGAGTTAGGCTACGTTTGGTTGTGCCACGTTTGGCTAGGTTTGGAGTCTCTGCAATGACCTTTCTAGTGTACACCTCTATTCGGTGGATTTCTGCGCTCTACTTTGCTCTAATATGTTTTGTTTGCCTCTTGGGTGGCCAGAAATGGTGGCCTTGGCACGTCAGGATGAGTTATGTGTCGTTTCGTTTGGTCAGGATCGGAAAGTTTGGTCAGGATTTCTTTGACTTTTGTGCTATACACTGTTATTCGGTGGATTCCTGTGGTCTACTGTTCTCTAGTATATAATGCTTGGCTATGTGGAGGCCAGGACCAGTGGCGGCGGCACGTTATGTTCAGCTATGCTACGTTTGGTTAGGTTAAGTTAGGACAGGTAACGCTAGCATATCTACGGCTTCTCTGCTATTCTCTGCAATAAGGTGCATTTCTGCCAACAACTTTGCTCTGGTAGATACTGCTTGTCTCCGTGGAGGTCAGCATTAGTAGCCTCGGCGTGTTAGGTTGATTTAGGTCACGCCTGCGTTTGTCACGATTGATGAAGTCAGGATAGGTTAGTTTAGACTTTTATTCCATACACTGCTATCTGCAGACTTCTGCGCTCTACTGCGCTCTGATATTTACTGCTTGGCTCTTGGAAGGCCATCAATAGAGGTCCCGGCGTGTTTGGCTCTGCCACGCTACGTTTCGTTAGGTCAGGTTAGGATGGTCTGGTCAATGTTCCTTTGTCTTCTGTGCAACACACTGCTATTCGGTGGACTTATGTGCTCAACATTTCTCTACTATACTCTGCTCGGCCCTGAGGAGGTTCGAAATAGTGCTAGTGGTACGTTGGGTTGATTTAGGCTTCGTTTGGTTAGGCAATGTTAGGTTACGTTTGGTTAGGATAGCTCTGACTTTCGCACTAAGTAATGTAATGTAATGTTGGCCTCGGCTCGTTAGGTTGAGCTATGTTTCGTTACGTCAGGTTAGGTTAGGAAGGCTTGGTTAGGATTTCTTTGTCGTTTGGGCTGTACACTGCCATTCGGTGGATTTCTGCGCCCCACATTGTCCTACTATACCCCAGTCGATTCTGGGGAGGCGAGAAATAGTGGTCGTGGCACGTTAGATTGTGTTAGGTCACGTTTGGATAGGTTAGGTTGGGATAAGTTTGTTTTGGTTATCTTTGACTTTCGTGTTATACACTGTTATCCGATGGGTTTCTGCGATCTACTGCTCTCTACCGCATTCTGCTTCGCTCTGGGGTGGCCAGGAGCTGTGGTCGCGTCTCGTTATGTTAAGTTACACTACGTTAGTGTAGGTTAGTTGTGGTCAGGTTATGCCAGGGTATGTTCCACTTTTGCGCTATAGACTGCTGTGCTGTGGGCTTCAGCGCTTTGCTGTGCTCTAGCATATTCTGCTTGGCTCTGTAGAGGCCAGCAATAGTGGCCGCGACCCGTCAGGTTTGGTTAGGCTACGTTTGCATATGGCACGTTTGGTTATGTTAGGACAGGATAGCTCGGACCTTTGTGCGATTCACTGCTCTTAGGTGGATTTCTGCGCTCTACTGCGTCGTAATGCGTTCTGGTTGTCCCTGGGATGGCCAGTAATAGCAGTCTCGGCAGTTTAGGTTAAGATATGTAACGTTTCGTTAGGGCGGGTTAGGTCATGTTAGGTTGGGATGACTTCGACTTTTGTGCTATACACTGTCATTCGGTGGATTTCTGTGCTCTACGCTGATCTATATTAGTCCGTCCGACTTAGGGGGTGCGAGCAATAGCGGCGTGGCACGTTTGAATGTGTAGTGTTACGCTTGGTTAGGTTAGGTTAGGCTAAGTTCGGTTAGGATAGCTCTGTCTCTCGTGCTGCACACTGCTATTCTGTGGATTACTGTGATCTACTGTTATCTACTATATCCTGAGAGGCTCTGGGGATGCCGACAGCAGTGGTCGCGGCACGTCATGTTGGGCTATGCTACGTTCGGTTAGGTTAGGTTAGGCCAGGTTAAGTTAGGGTATCCCCGACTTTTGTGCTGTGCACTGATTTGCAGTATATTTCTGCGCTCTCCTTTGATCTCCTATACACTGCTCGACTCTGGGGAGTCGAGCAATAGCGTTGACGGCACGTTAGTCTGAGTTAGGTTACGTAGGGCTACGTTAGGTTAGGTTATGTTTGGAAAGAATAGCTACGTCTTTCGTGATATACACGGTTATTCGGTGGATTTCTTAGATCTACTCTGCTCCACTACATCCCGCTTGGCCATGGGGAGACCAGGGGCTGTGGTTGCGGCACGTTATATTGAGTTGTGCTGCGCTAGGTAAGGCTAAGATGGCACTGGTTGTGCTTGGATATCTTCGGCTCTTGTGCTCTTCACTGCAGTGCGGTGGATTCCTGCGATATACCGTGCTCTAGTGCATTCTGCTTGTCTCTGTTGAGATCAGCAGTTGTGGTCTCGTCATGTTAGGTGGAGTTATGCTACGTCTGGATACGTTATGTTTGTCTAGGTTACGATAGGCTACTTAGACTTTTACGTTACTCACTACTACTCGGTTTATTTCTGAGCTGCAATGCTCCCTAATGTGCTCTGCCTGTCTCTGAGAGGCCAGTAATATTGGTCTCTGTACGCTGTGTTGGGTTACACTACGTTTGGATAGGTTAAGCTATGCCAAGTTAGGTCTGGGTATGTTATACTTTTGTGCTGTACACTCCAATGCGGTGGATTTCCACGCTCTCCGGTGCTGCAGTGTTTTCTGCTTGGCCATGTGGAGGCCAGCAATTGTAGTCTCCGCACGTTAGGTTGAGTTATGTTAAGCTTGGCTAGTTTACGTTGGCCTATGTTCGGTAACCGTAGCTTCGACTTCCGGTTTATACACTGTTTTTTGGTGGATTGCTGCACGCGACTGCGCTCTACTACGTTCTGCTTGGCACTGTGGTGGCCATGAATAGCGGCCGCGGCACGTCATGCTTTGGTACGGTATGTCTGATTTTGTTAAGGTTGGATACATTAGGAAAGTATAGCTTTGACTTTTATGCTATACACTGCTATTCGGCGGAAATCGGCGCTCTACTGATTTCTAATATTCTCTGCTCGGCTCTGGAGAGGCTCGCGATTGTGATCTCTGCACATTAGGTTGAGTTATGATACTTTCGTTTAGGTTAGGTTATGTCACGCTCGGTCAGGTTATCTTCGACTTTGGCGCTATTCACTGCATTGCGGCGGATTTCTGCGCTATACTGTGCTCTAGCTTATTATAATTGGCTTCGAGGAGGACAGCAATAATGGTCCAGTCACGTTATGTTGAGCTAAACTACGTTTGGACACGATAGGGTAGGCCAAGTTATGTCGGGCTATGCCAGGCTTTTATACTATACACTTCAATGCAGTGGATTTCTGAGCTCTGCTGTGTATTCCTCTAGTATTTTCTCCTTAGCCACGGGAATGCCAGCAATATTGGTCTCGGCACGTAATGCTTTGTTAGGCTGCGTTTGTCTTGTTTAGATTGGGTCAAGTTCGGAAATAGAAGCTATGACGTTTGTGTTAAACACTGATGTTCGGTGGATTTCTGAACACGTGGGGGCTCTACTACATTCTGCTCTGCCCTGGTGAGGCGAGCAATGGTGGCCGCTGTGCGTTACGTTTCGCTAGTCTACGTTCGGTTATGTTACGTTATCATGGGTTAGGTCTGAATAGGTATGAGTTTTTTGCTATGCACTGCGGTTCTATGGACATCGGCGCCCTATTTTCCTCTAGTATATTCTGCACGACTCTGGGGAGGCCAGCAATAGCGAGCGGGTTACGTTAGTTTGGTGTATGTTACGTTTGATTTTGTTAAGATTGAATACATTAGGATAGGATAGCTTCGACTTTTGTGCTGTACACAGCTATTTGGTGGACATCTGCGCTCCAGTCCTCTCTAGTATGTTCTCCCTGGCTCTGTGCTAGCCAGCAACGGTGTTCTCGGCACGATAGATTGAGATATGCTACGTTCGGTTATGTTACGTTTGTTGAGGTTTGGATACGACAGATCAGACTTTTGTGCGATACACAGCTATACGCAGATTTCTGCGCTCTATTGCGTGCTAATATTTTCTGCCCCGCTCTGGGGAGGCCAGCGAGAGTGATTTCGAAACGTTAGATTGAGTCAGCCTACGCTTGGTTAGGCTCCTTTTGTTTGGGTTAGGTTTGGGTAGCTTTGGCTTTTCTGATATACAGTGCGATTATATGGATCTCTGTGTCCTACTCATCATTAAAGTGTTCCGCTCGGCTCTGGGGAGACCAACAATAGCGGTCACGGCACGTTAGGTTTAGTTAGGTTACGCTTAATTTTGTTACGATTGGTTAGGATCTGAGGAGATAGCTTCGACTTTAGTGCTATAGTCTGCTATTAGGAGGGTTCCTGCGCTCTACAGAGCAGCAGTATCTTCAGCTTGGCTCTGGGAAGGCCAGTAATAGTGGCCTCGGCACGATATGTCCAGTCAGGTTACGTTCAGTTAGGTTGTGTTAGGCTTTGTTTGGTTATGTTGCGTTTGTTTGAGTTTTGTTTGTGTAGCTTCGACCTTTCTGACATACGCTGCAATTCTATGGTTTTCTGCGTTATACTCTCCACAAATGTGCCCCGCTTGGCTCTTGGGAGGCCAGTAATTATGGTCGCGGCGCGTTAGGTTGAGTTAGGTTACGTTTAGTTATGTCATGATTGGCTCTTTAGGAGAGGATAGCTTAGACTTTAGTGCTATAGCCTGTCATTCGGTGGATTCCTGCGCACGGCAGCGCTATAATATTTCCAGCTTGGCCCTGGGAAGGATAACAATTGTGATATCAGCACGTTATGTTCAGTCAGGTTACGTTCGGTTAGGTTGGGTTAGGCTATGTTTGGAAGGATAGCTTTAACCTTTGTGCTTTGCACTGCTTTTCGGTGGATTTGTGTGCTCTACTGTGCTGTGATGTGTCCTGCTTGGCTACGAGGAGGGAAGCAGTAGCGGTTTCGGCAGGTCAGGTTTAGTTATGCTACGTTCGCCTATGCTCTGTTGGCTGGGGCTAGGTTTAGGCAGTTTTGACGTTTCTGACATACACGGCGATTCTATGGATTTCTGCGTTGTGCTCTCCACTAATGTGTTCTGCTTGGCCCTGCGGAGGCCAGCAATGGTGGTTGCGGCACGTTAGTTTGTGTTATGTTACGTTTGGTTATTTTACGACTTGTAAGGTTAGGAGGGGATGGTTTTGTCTTTAGTGCAGTACACTGCAATTAGGTGGATACCTGCGCCCTACAGTGCTCTAATATTTTCAGCTTGGCTCCGGCAAGGCCAGGAAGTGTGGTCTCAGCACGTCATAGTAAGCCAGGCAACGTTCGGTTAGGTTGGGTTAGGCTGCGTTTCGTAAGTATATCTTTAAATTTGTGCTTTGCACTGCTATTCGGTGGATCTCTGCTCTCTACTCTGCTTAGTATGTTCTGCTTGGCTCTGGGGATGGCAACAATAGCGGTGTCGGCAGGTAAGGCACATGCAAGCTATTTTTGGCTATGCCCTGTTTGTTTGGGATAGGCCTGGGTAGCTATGACTTTTCTGATTTACACAGCGACTAAATGGATTTATGCGTTCTACTCTCCACTGTCGTGTTCCGCTTGACTCTGCGGAGGACAGCAGTAATTGTCGCAGCACGTTAGGTTGAGTTGGGTTGCGTTTGCCTATGTTACGGTTGGTCCGGTAGGAAGAGGATGGCTTTGACTTTAGTGCCAAAGTCTGCTACTAGGTGGATTCCTGCGCCCTGCAGCGCTATAATATTTTCAGCCTATCCCTGGGAAGGCCAGAAATAGTGGTCGCGGCTCGCAATGTTCAGCCAGGCTCCGTTCGGATTTGTTGGGTTAGGCCAGGTTTGGTAAGGACAGCCATAACTCTTGTGCTCGACACTGCTATTCCGTGGACTTCTGAGATCTACTGTGCTCTAGTATAACCTGCGCGGCTCCTGGGGTTCAACCAATATATGTCTCGGCACGTCAGGCTGAGTTAGGCTATGTTTGGTTATGCATTGTTTGTTTGAGATAGGTTTGTGTAGCTTTGACACTTCCGAAGACACAGCGTTTCAATGGATTTCTGCGTTCTACTCTCCACTAATGTGTTCTGAGGGCTCTGGGGTGGCCAGATATAGTGGTCGCGGCAGGTTGGGTTGAGTTACATTACGTTTGGTTATTAAACGATTGGTTATGTTAGTACAGAACAGCTTTGACTTTAGTGCTCCAGTCTGCTATTAGGTGCATTTCAACGCCCTACGCAGCTCTATTATTTTCAGCCGGTCTCTGGAAAGGCCAGCAATAGTGGTCTCGGCTCGTAATGTCCAGCCAGATTACGTTCGGTAATTTTGGGTTAGGCTATGTTTGGCTGGAATAGCTTTATCTTTTGTGCTGTACAGTTATATTCGGCGGATTTCTGCGGTCTGCTGTGTTCTACTATGTCCTGCTCGGCTCTGTGGGTGAAGGGTGGGACAGCAATAGCCATCTCGGCACGTTAGGTTAAGTTAGGCTACGTACGGTTATGTCCTGTTGGTATGGTTTAGATATGTGTAGCTTTGACTTTTCTGCTGCCCACTGGGATGCTATGGATTTCTGCGTTCCAGTCGCCACTAGTGTGTTCTGCCTGGCTCTGGAGAGGCCAGCTATAGCGGTCACGGCAGGTTAGCTTGAGCTATGTTACGTTTGGTTGTGTTATTATAGGATACGTTAGAAGAGGGTAGCTTTGACTTTAAAGATATCGTCTGCTACCGGGTGGATTTCTGCGCCCTACAGTGCTCTGCTATTTTCAGCTTTGCTCTGGGAAGGCCAGCAATGTTGTTCTCGGAGCGTAATGTTCGGCCAGGTTACGTTCGGTTATGTTGGGTTAGGCTATGCTTGGTTGGAATCGCTTCATCTTTTGCGCTGTACACTGATATTCGGCGGATTTCTGCGGTATACTTTGTTCTACTATGTCCAGTTCGGCTCTGCGTGTTAGGTGGGGGGGGGGGAGCAATAGCCGTCTCCGCACGTTAGGTTGGGTTAGGCTACGTTCGGTTATGTCCTGTTGGTATGGTTTAGATATGTGTAGCTTTGACTTTTCTGCCATCAACTGGGATTCTATGGATTTCTGCGTTCTACTCGCCATTAATGTGTTCTGCTTGGCTCTGGAGAGGCCACCAATAGTGGCTCCGGAACATTACGTTTAGTCTGGATACGTCCGGTTATGTTGGGTTAGGCTAGGTTTGGTAAGGATAGCCATAACTCTTGTGCTCTACACTGCTATTCCGTGGATTTCTGCGATATACTGTGCTCTAGTGTGGCCAGCGCGGCTCCTGGGGTTGCGCAAAAATATGTCTCGGCACGTCGGGCAGAGTTAGGCTGCGTTTGGATATGTTCTGTTTGTTTGAGTTAGGTTTGTATAGCTTTGATGCTTCCGAAGTACACTGCGATCCTGTGGATTTCTGCGTGCTACCCACCACTAATGCGTTCTGATTGGCTCTGGGGATGTCACCAATAGTGTCTCCGTACCGTTAGGTTGAGTCATGATACGTTCGGCTGTGTTACGATTGGCTATGTTAGGAGAGGGTAGCTTTGACTTTGATGCTATAGTCTGCTGTTAGGTGCATCTCTGCGGCCTTGCGTGGTCCAATATTTACAGCTTGTCCATGGGAAGGCTAGCAATAGTCGTCCCGTCACTTTATGTTGAGGCAGTTTGCGTTCCTTTAGGTTGGGTTAGTCCAAGCTTGGGTAGGATACCTTTAACTTTTGCGCTGTAGACTGCTATTCGGAGGAATTCTCCTATCCACTGTGCTCTAGTATGGCCTGCTTGTCTCCTGGGAGTGTAGCAATAGATGTCTCGGCACGTTAGGCTGAGTTTGGCTATGTTTGGTTATGTTCTCTTGGTTTGAGTTAGGTTTTTTGTTGCATTGACACTTCTGATGTACACTGCGATCCTATGGATTTCTGCTTTCTACCCGCCACTAATGTGTTCTTCTTGGTTCTGTGAAGGCCAGCAATGGTGGTCGCGGCCGGTTAGGTTGAGGTAGGTTACGCTTGGTTATATTACGTTTGCTTAAGTTGGTAGAGGATAGCTTTGACTTTTGTGCTATACTATGCTATTAGGTGGATTCGTGCGCCCTACGGAGCTCTATTATTTTCAGCTCTGCTGTGGAAAGGCCACCAATATCGGTCTCGGCACGTAATGCTCGGCCAGGTTACGTCCAGTTAGGTTGGGCTAGGCTAAGTTTGGTTAGGATAGATCTAACTTTTGTGCTGTTCACCGCTATTCGGGGGACTTCTGCGATCTACTGTGTTCTAGTACATTCTGCTTGGCTCTGGGGACGCCAGTAATCGTGGTCGCGCCACCTTAGGTAGAGATAGGATGCGTCCCGTTTTGATACGTTCTCTTAGGTTAGGTTTGGACAGCTTCGACTTTTCGGCTATAAACTGCAATTTTATGAATTTCAGCGCCCGCTATTCGCTAATATTCGCTGCTTGGCTCTGAGGAGGCCAGCAATAGTGACTTCGGCACGTTAGGTTGGGTAAGGTTACGTTTGGTTAGGTTAGGAAAGGATACATCTGACTTTTGTGCTATACACTGCTATGCACTGGATTTCGGCGCTCTACTGTGTTGTACTATGCTCTGCTTGGATCTGGATAGGCCAGCGTTATCGGTCTTGGCACGTTAGGTTTAGCTTTGTTACGTTCTGTTAGGTTATGTTTGTTTGGGTTTGGTTTGGATAGCTTTGACTTTCGTGGTATACACAGTTGATCGATGGATATCTGCTCTCTACTGCGCTCTAATATGCTCCGTTTGTCTCTGTGGATGCCGGAAATAGTGGTCCCGGCGCGTTAGGTTGAGTTACGCCACGTTTGGTTCGGTACTGATTGTTTGTGTTAGGAATGGATCGCTTTGACTTTCATGGCAAATACTGTTATTCGGTGGATTTCTGCACTCTGCTCTGCTCTACTATACACTACTCGACTCTGCGGTGGCCGGCAGTAGCGGTCGCGACACGGCAGGTTCAGTAATGTTACGTTTGCTTAGCCAACGTTGGGTTAGGCTTGATTACCGTGGCATGGGCTTCTGCGCTATACAACCCTATTTGTTGAATTTCCGCGCTCCACAGTGCTAAAGTTTGTTCCGCTTGTCACCGGGTAGGCAAGAAATAGTGGTGTCGACTAGTTAGGCTAAGTTAGTCCACGTTTGGGCGTGTTAGATTCGGTCAGGTTCGGTTAGGATATGTTTGACATCTGAGCTATGCGCTTCTATTAGGTTGCACTCTGTGCTCTACTGTGCTCTAGAATATTCTGCTTGGCTCTAGGGTTTCCAGCAAAAGTGGTCTACGCGAGTTGGGTTATGTTATGGTTCGTTTGATTTCATTACGTTTGGATTGTTGTCTCGGCACGTTAGTTTGAGGTATGCTTCGTTTGCTTAAATTATGTTGGTTTGGATTAGGCTTGGACACCTTAGACTTTCGGGGTGTACACTGTTTTTCGATGAAATTCTACGCTCTACTGTTCTCTGCTATACTCCACTCTACTCTGCGGAGGCCAGCAGTGGTGGTCGCGGCACGTTTGGTTCTGATATGTTATGTCTGGTTATATTAGGCTTGGTTAGGTTAGGACAGGGTAGATTTGACTTTTGCGCTATACACCACAATTCTCTCTAATATGCTCTGCATCGCTCTGAGGACGGCAGCAGCGGTGGTCTTGCCGCGATACCTATAGTCAAGTTATATTTGTTTATGTTAGGTTAGCTTGGGTCAGGTAAGGATGGCATTGACTCTTCTGCCATAAAACTCCATTCAATGGACTTAGCCGCTCTACTCGCCTCTAATACGTCCTGCTTGACGACATGAAGGCCAGAAATAATGGTCTAGGCACGTTAGGTTCGATTAGATTACGTTTGGTTATGTTACGTATTGTCAAGTACTGATACAATAATTTTGCCTTTTGTGCCATACACTGCTGTTCGGTGGATATCTGCAGCATACTGTGATATAATATGCTCCGATTTACTCTGGAGAGGACAGAAATAGTGGCCGCGGCGCGTTAGGTTGAGTTAGGCTTCATTCTGCTGTGTTACGTTTGTATAGCTTCGGCTTTCTTGCCAGAGACCGTTATGCGATGGGTTCCTGCGATCCACTGTACTCTACTATACTCGGCTCGTCTCTGCGGAGGAAAGTAACTGTGGTCACTTCACGTCAGGTTTGGCTATGTTACGTTTGGCTAGACTAGGCACGTCTGCGTTAGGTTAGGATATTTTCGACTTCTGTGCTTTACACTGTAAAGCGGTCGTCTTCTGCGCCCTACTGCTCGCTGGTATATTCCGCTTGTCTCTGCGGAGGCCAGAAATATTGGTCTCGGCCCGTTAGTTTGTGTTAGGTTACGTTCGGTTACTTCACGTTTGGTTAAGTTACGAGTGGATAGATCTGACTTTTGAGCTATACACTGCTATTCGGTGGATTTGTGCGGTCCGCTGTGCTCTAGTATGCTCTTCTCGACTCTGTGGAGAACAGTAACTGCGGCCTCGTCACGGCAGTTTGAGTTGGGTTACGTTCGGTTAGGTTACGTTTGGTTAGGGTATGAGAGGGTGGCATTGACTTTTGTGCTATATACAGCTAGGCGTTGAACTAGGCGTTATGATAGGATAACTTCGACTTCCGTGCCGTACACTGCTATTCGGTGGACCCCTGCGCTCTATACATCTCTGCTGTGATGATCTTCACTCTGAGGTGTCCAGCAATAGGTTTCGCGACACGATAGGTTTAGTTAGGTTACGTACGGTTAGGCTATGTTGGGTTAGCTTTGGCTATGATTGCTTTGTCTTTTGTGCTACACGGTGCCATTCTGTGGCTCTTTGCGCTCTACTGTGCTTTAGCATATTCTGCTTGGCCCTGGGGATTGCAGTAATAGTGGTCTCGGGACGTTGGGTTTAGTTAGGTTACGATTGGTTTTATTAACTTTGGATAGGTTAGGATAGGATAGTTTCGACTTTTGTGCTGTACGCTGCTATTTGGTGGATCTGTGCGCTCCACGTTGCCCTACTATACTCTGCTCGACTCTGGGGAAGCCAGCAATGGTGGCCGTGGCACGTTAGCTTGACTTTGGCTACGTCTGGATATTTAAGTTTGGACAAGGTAGGAGAGGGTAGCGTTGACTTTTGTGATATATACAGCTATTCGTAGGGCTCTTGCGGTATATAGGGATCTAATATGCTCTGCTTGGCCCTGGGGATGCCAGCAATAGTGGTCTCGGCACCTTAGGTTGAGTGAGGTTCCGTTTGGTTAGACTACGTTTGCGCGGGGTAAGTTCGGGTAGCCTTGACTTTCTTGTCATAGACAGTTACTCGGCGTATTTCGGCGCTCTACTGTGCTCTACTCTACTCTACTCGCCTCCGGCGAGGAAAGTAATTGCGGTCTCGTCACGTCAGGTTGAGTTTGGTTACGTTCGGATATGCAATGGTTGTTTGGGCTAGGTCTGGATATCTTTGACCTTCTCGGCATAGACTGCTATTCGATGAATTTCTGCGCTCTACTGTGCTCTGGTATACCCTGGACGACTCTGGGGAGGACAGTAATTGTGTTCTCGCCATGTCAGGTTGGGTTAGGTTACGTGTGGTTAGTTTAGGTTTGTTTGCGTTAGGTTGCGATTTCTTTGACTTCTGTGCTGTACACCGGAATGCGGCCGTCTTTTCCGCTCTACTCTAGTATATTCTGCTTGGCTCTGAGGAAGCCAGCTATAGTTATCTCGGTACGTTAAGTTGAGTTAGGTTACGTTTGGTTATGTCACGATGGATTAGGTTTTGACACTGTATATCTGACTTCTGTGCTGTACGCTGCTATTCGGTGGATTTCTGCGCTCTAGATTGCTCTACTATACTCTGCTGGGCTCTGCGGTCGCCAGCAGTAGCGGTCTTGACACGGTAGGTTGAGTAATGTTACGTTTGGTTTGGTTCCGTTGCGTTGTTTGGTTATCGTGGCTTTGGCTTCTCCGCTATGCACACCTACTCTTTGGATTTCAGCGCTCTACTCTGTTCCAGTAAGTTCTGCTTTCCACCGCGAAAGCCAGAAATAGTGGTCTCGGCTCGTAAGGTTTAGTTGTTCCACGTACGGTTAGGTTCGGTTCGGTCAGGTTAGTTAAGAATATATTTGGCTTTTGTGTTACGCGCTGCTATTAGATGGCTCTCTGTGCTCTATTATGCCCTAGCATATTCTACTTGGCACTAGGGTTTCCAGCAGTAGCGGTCTCGGTGCGATAGGCTAGGTTATGATACGTTTGATTATATTACGTTTGGCTAGGATAGGATAGGATAGCTTTGACTTTTTTGCCACACACTGCCAG
This sequence comes from Eufriesea mexicana, assembly GCF_001483705.2. NCBI lineage: Eukaryota > Metazoa > Arthropoda > Insecta > Hymenoptera > Apidae > Eufriesea > Eufriesea mexicana. The sequence continues at coordinate 15,926 of NW_016919265.1, forward strand.
TCGTTGGGTTCCTGCGCCCTACGGTGCTCTAATTGGTACTGCTTGGCGCTGGGCAGGCAAGCAATGGCGGTCCCGTATCGTTACGTCTACCTTTTCTACGTACGGTTAAGTCAGGCTGGGTAATTTAGGGAAAGGGTATCCTCGATATTTGTGCTATTCGCAGGTATTTGGTGGCTTTCTGCGCTTTACCGTGCTCTAGTATATTCTGGCTGGATCCGGGGATACCAGTAATGGAGGTCTTGGTACGTTAGTTTAAGTTAGGCTTCGTTTTGTTTTATTACGTTTGGAAAGGTTAGGATAGGGTTGTTCCGACTTTTGTGCCATGCACTGCTATGCGGTCGATCCCTTCGCTCTACATTTCTCTACTACGCTCTGCTCTACTATTGGGAGGCCAGCGAAAGTGTTCGTTGCACGACATGTTGAGTTAGGTTACGTTTGGATGGATTAGGTTAGGTCAGGGTAGGAGAGGTCAGCTTTTACTTTTGTGACACACACTACCACTCGGTGCATTTCTGCGCTCTGCTCTGCTCTCATATGCTCTGCTTGGTTCGGAGGAGGCCAGAAATAGTGGCCTCGGTAGGTTAGGTTGAGCTACACAACGTCTGGTTAGACTACGCTAGTTTGGCTTATGTTTGGATAGGGTTGAGTTTCGTGATATTCACTGTTATTCGGTGGATTTCTGCTCTCTGCTGTGCTCTGCTATACTCTGCTCGACACCAAGGAGTAGAGTAGTTGTGGTGTCGGGTCGTTAGGTTCAGTTATGCTGCGCTTGTTTATGTTACGTTTGGTTAGGGTAGGAGGGGGTACCTTTCAATTTTGTGCTGTGCACTGGTATTCGGTGTATTACTGCGCTCCGCTGTCCTCTACTTCGCACTGCTTGGCTCTGGGAAGGCCAGCAATAGTGGTCGCGGCTCGTTAGGTTTATTTAATCTATGTACGGTTAAGTCAGGTTAGGTCACTTAGGGTAATGGTATTTATGTCATGTGTGCTATTCGCTGCACATTGGGGGCTTTCTGCGCTCTGCTGTGCTCTAGTATATTCTACTTGGCTCTGGGGTATCCAGCAATAGTTCTCTCGGCACGTTAGGTTATGCTACGTTGCCTTTGGTTATACTACGTTTGGACAGGTTATGATAGGATAGCATTTACTTTTGTGTTATATACTGCTATTCGGTGGCTCTCTGCGATCTACTGTTCTCTGGTGTATTCCGCTCGGCACTGGGGAGGACAGCAATTGTGGTCTCAGCACGTTGGGTTGAAGCCCGTTGCGCATGGATATGTTACGATTGGTTAGGTCAAGATAGGATAACATTGACTTTTGCGCTATACACGGCCATTCGATGGATGTTTGCCCTCCACATTGCTCTACTGTACTCTGCTCGGCTCTGCGGTGCCCAGCAGCAGTGGTCTTGCGACTGTAACTTGAGTAATGTTTCGTTT
>NW_016919265.1:17374-26724 GCF_001483705.2 Eufriesea mexicana
GCTATGTTAGGTTCGGTCAGGTTTGGTTGGAATACATTTGACTTGTGTGCTATACGCTGCTATATGGTGGCTCTCTGCGCTCTGCTGTGCCCTAGGATATTCTGCCTGGCTCTGGGGTTTCCAGCAGTAGTGGTCGCGGCGCGTTAGGTTAAGTTAGAGTACGTTTTTTGTATTACGTCTTGTTATGTTAGGATAGGTGAGACATAACTTTTGTGCTGTACACTGCTATTCGGAGGATTTCTGCGTTCTACAGTCCTCTACTATAATCTGCTCGATTCCGAGGAGGACAGTAATTGTGGTGCCGGCACGAAACTTATAGTTAGGTTACGTTCGGCTATGATAGGCTTGTTTGTGTCAGGTGAGGGCGGCATTGGCTGTTCCGCCATAAAATGCATTTAAAGTACTTGTGCGCTATTCTCTCCACTAATGTGTCCTGCTTGGCGATGCGGACGCCAGCAATGATGGCTTAGGCACGTTAGGTTCGGTTAGCTTATGCTTGTCTATGTTACGTTTTGTCAGGTTATGGTAGGATAGCTTCGGCTTTTGCGCTAAACACTACCTTTCGATGGATATCTTCCCTCTAGATCGCTTTCTACGCTCTTCTCGTCTCTTGGGAGGCCAGCAATAGTGGTCGCTGCACGACAGGTAGAGACAGGTTACGGTATGTTGGATTAGGTTTTGTTAGGTTAGGAGAGGATAGCTATGACTTTTGTAATATATACTGCTTTTCCTTGTATTTAGTGGCCATGCTGTTCTCTAGTATGCTTTGCTTGCCTCTAGGGATTCCAGTAATGGTGGTCTCGGCGCGAAAGTTTGAGTCTGGTTGCATTCTGTTAAGTTACCTATGCTTCGGCCAGGATTGGATAGCTTTGACTTTCTTGGTACGACCCTAGGGAGTCCAGCAAACGTGGCCGCTGCACGTTAGGTTCAGTCAGGTTACGTTTGGTTATGCCAGGTTTGTTCATGTTTGGTTATAACAGCTTTGACTTTTGTACTGTACACTTATATTCGTTGGATTCATGCGCCCTGCTGTGCTCTAATATGTTCCGCTTGACACTGGGGCGGCCGGAAAAGGTGGCCGCGTCACGTTTTGTTGCGTTAGGTTACGTTTGGGTAGGTTATCCTTGTCTGGGTTAGGCATGGATAGCTTTGACTTTCTAGGCATAGACGGTCACTCGGTGTGTTCCTGCGCACAAGTGTGATATGCTATGCTCAGCTTGCCTCTGGGAATAACTGCAATAGCTGTCTCGGCCCCTTATGCTGAGTTAAGCTACGCTTGTGTGGTTTAGGTTAGGTCGGGTTAGGTAATGTTATCTCTACTTATGTGCTTTACTCTGCAACGCCGCGGATTACTGTGATCTACAGTGCTCTATTATATTCCGCTTGGCTCTGGGGGTATCAGCAGTAGTGCTGTTGGACGGTTAAGCGGGGTTAGGTTACATTATGTTGTGCTGCGTTTGGTTCGGTTGGGCTAGGAGAGCGTTGACTTTCGTGTCGTGCACTGCTATGCGGTGGACTTCAGCGCTCTACTTTGATCCAATACGTTCTGCTCTGCACTGGAGAGGCCAGTAACTGTAGCCGCGCGCATTATGTAGGGTTAGGTTATGTTTGGATAGGTTAGGCTTGTTTGGGTTAGTATTGGATAACATTGACTTTTGTTGTCAACATAGATTTTACCATGGACTCCTGTGCTCTACTGTGATCTATCATGTTCAGCTTGTATCTGGGGAAGCTAGCAGTAGTTGTCGCGGCACGTTAGGTTGAGTCAGGTATAGTTTGCTTAGGTTAGGATAGGTCAGGTTCGGTTGGGACATATTCGACTTTTCTGCTGCACAATGCTGTTTGGTGGCTCTCTGCGCTCTACTATGCTCTAGTATATTTTGCTTGGCTCTGCGGATTCCAGCCATCGTAGTCTCGGCACGATCGGCTAAGTTAGGATACGTTTGGTTACATTACGTTCGGATAGGTAAGGACAGGACATGTGTGACTCTTGAGCTGTACACCGCTATTCGGTGGATTGCGGCTCCGTACATTGCTCCACTTGACTCTGCTCAGCTCTGGGAAGGCCAGCAATGGTGGGCGTGGCACGTAACTTTGATATATGCTACGTTTGGTTACGTTGCGTTACTTTGTGTTAGGCCTGCATAGGTTAGACTTTCGTGGTATACACTGCTATTCCATGGATTCCTGCGCTATACTGTGCTCTGGTATGTTCTGACCTACACTGAGGAGGCCAGCAATGACGACCTCGTCTCGATAGGCTTAGTTAGTCTACGTTCCTTTAGGTTAGGTTGGGCCAGGTTATGTTAGGATGTCACTGACGCTCGTGCTATTAGCTGCTCTTCGGGAGCTATCTGCGCTCTGCTCTTCTCCAATATATTCAACTTGGCTCTGTGGAATCCAGCAATAGTGGACTCTGCTTGTTAGGTTAGGTTAGGTTGTTTTGTTGCACTACGTTTGGACAGGTTAGGATAGGATACCTGTGCCTTTTGTGCTATACACTGCCATCAGTCATACTGCCACGCTCTACATTGCTCTACTGTGCGCTGCTCGGCTCTTGGGGAACAAGTAATAGTGGCCCCGGCGCGTATGGTTGATTAAGGCTACGTTTGGTTATGTCACGATTTGTTAGGTTAGGAGAGGGTAGCTTTGACTTTTGTGCTATACACAGAGAATCTATGGATTTCTGCTCGCTGCCGTCTTCTAATTTGCTCTGCTTCACCCGGTGAAAGGCAGCAATACTGTCCGCGTCACGTTAGGATGGGTTAGATTACTTTCGGATAGGTCAGTTTCAGTTGGGTAAGGATAGGACAGCTCTGCCTTTTGTGCTCAACATAGATATTCTGTGGACTTCTGTGCTCTACTCTGCTCTATCATATTCCGCTTGTCCCTTGGTTCGCCAGGAGTAGCGGTCGCGGCAGATTAGGTTGAGCTCCAATACGTTTGCTTTGGTTAGGTTAGGTTAGGTATGGACAGGATATATTTGACCTTTGCGTTATTCACTGCAATGCGGTCGATTTCTACACTGTAATGTTTTCTTATATATTCTCTGTGGCTCTACGTTGGCGCGAAATTGTGTGATCGACACGATGGTTTGAGCTATGTTACGTTTGGCTACGTCAAGGCTTGTTAGGTTAGGCCAGGATATATCTGACTTCTCTGCTGTACACTGCCATTCGGTAGATCTCTGCGCTCTACCGTGCAATAATGTGCTCTGCTTGGTTCTCTGGGCCAGCAGTAGTGTTTGCGGCAAGATAGGCAGTGTTAGGTTACGTTTGGTTAGGTTACGTTTGAATGGGTTTTGTTTTGACAACTTTGACTTCTTTGTCAATGACAGCTCTTCGTTGGAGTTCTGCGCTCTACTCTGCTCTCTTATACTCTGCTAGACTCCGGGTATGGCAGCAATAGTGGTCGCCGCGCGCTCGGTTGTGTTGGGTTACGTTTAGGTATGTTACGATTGGTTAGGTTAGGAGGGACAAGCTATGACTTTTGCGCTATACACTGTTTTTCGGCGGATTTCTGCACTCTGCTGTGCTCTAATATCTACAGCTTGGCTCTGGGAGGGCCAGCAACAGTTGTATATGCACGTTACTGTGAGACAGGCTATGCATGTATAGGTTTGGTTAGGCCATTTTAGGTTAGTGTATCTTAGTCTTTTGTCTTTTACGCTGCAATGCGGCGGTTTTCTGCGCTCTGCTGCGCACTAGCATGTTCTGCTTGGTTCAGGGGAAGCCAGTAATAGTGGTCGCGGCACATTATGTTGAGATAGGATGTGTTTGGTCATGTTACGTTTGCTTTGGTTAGGTATGGGTCGCATCGACTTTTCCGCCATACACTGCCATTCTATGGATTTTTGCTCTCCACTCTCCTCTATTATGCTCTGCATGTCTCTGCGGATGCCAGAAATAGTGGTCTCGGTTCGTTATGCATAGTAACGCTACGTCTGGTTAGGTTACGTTGGCTTGGGATAGGCTTGGATAGCTTCGGTTTTCGTGTTGTGCACCGTCATTCGGTGGATTTCTGCGCTCTACTGCGCTCTACTGTACTTTACTCGGCTCGGGGGAGGACTGCAATTGTGGTATCGGCAGGTTAGTTTCAGTTAGGCTACGTTTGGTTAGGCTATGTTTGATTGTGTTCTGTTTGGATAGCATTGACTTTCGTGGCATACACTGTTATTCTGTGTACTTCTGCGCTCTGCTATGCTATACTGTACTCTGCTTGGCTCTGGGGCGTCCAGCAATAGTGGTCGCGGCTCGTTATGTTCAGTTAGGCTTCGTATGGCTGGGTTACACTTGTTTGGACTAGGTTCGGGTAGGTTTAACTTTTCTGCTATGCACAGCCATTATATGGCCTTCTGGTCAATACTCTGCTCTAGTATGTTCTGCTTGGCAATGGGGCGGCCAGCAAAAGTGGTCCAGGCACGTTAGGTTGGAATTGGTTGCGTTTGGTAGTTCTAGGATTGGTTAGATTAGGACAGGGTACCTTTGTCTTTTGTGCAACATACAGCTTTTCGGTGGACCTCTCCGCTCTACTGTCCTACTGCTCTAATATCCTCTGCATTGCGCTGGGTAGGCCAGCAATAATGTTCGCCGCACGTTAGGTGGAGATACGTTACGCTTGGTCACGTTAGGCTATTCTGGGTTACGTTAGGATAGCTTTTACTTTTCTGCTATACATTGCCATTCTTTGGACTTCTGCGCTCTACCTCCTCCAATGTGTTCTGCTTGGCGATGCGGAGGCCAGCAATAGTGTACTCTGCTTGTTGGGTTTGGTTAGTCTACGTATCGGTAGGTTATCTTAGGTCAGGTTATGTTAGCATATCTTTGACTTTTGTGCCAAACGTTGCTATTCGGTCGCTTTCTGCTCTTTACTGTGCTCTGCTATATTCCAGTCGACTCTGGCGTGGCCAGCAATAGTAGCCATGGCACGTTAGTCTTAGTTAGGGTAGTCTTAGTTTGGTGATGTTAAGTTTGGCTATGTTTGGAGAGGATAGCTTTGACTTTTCAGCTACAAACTGCTATACGACGGATTTCTGCACTACACTGTGCTCCAATATATTTAGCTTGGCTCTGGGAGGGTCAGCAATTATGTTATCGACACTTTACATTGAGCTAGGCTACGTTACGTTAGGCTAGGTTAGCCCACGTTTTGTCAGGGTGTCTTTGACTCTTGAGCCACACACTGCTTTTGGGTGGATTACTAACCTCTACATTGCTCTACTATACTCTGCTCGACTTTGGGGAGGACAGCAATAGTAGCCGCGGCACGTTGGATTGATTTATGCTCCGTTTGTTATGTTACGTTTGGTTAGGTTAGGAGGGACTGGCTTTGACTTTTGTGCTGCACACTGCTCTCCGGTGGCTTTTTGCGCACCAATGTTATCATGGATGCTTTACTTTGCTCTGGGGAGGCAAGAAATGGTGGCCGAGGTTGCGTTAGGTTGTGTTAGGTTACGTTTGGGTATGTTGCGATTGGTTAGAATAGGAGAGGATAGCTTTGAATTTTGCGCTGTACACTGCCATTCGACTGATTCCTGAACTCTACTGTGCTCTATACTTTCAGCTTGACTCTGGGAAAGACAGCAATACTGATATCGGCACATAATGTTCAGTTAGGCTTCATTAGGTTAGGTTAGGTTATGTCAGGTTAGGTTTGGGTAACTTTGACCTTTGTGCTTTACACTGAAGTGCGGCTGGCATATTCTGATTGCCTCTGTGGAGGACAGCAATGGCGGTCTAGGCACATTAGGTTGAGATGTGTTACGTTTGGTCAGGTTCCGTCAGATTAGGTTTGGTCACCATACAATTGAGTTTTGTGCTGTGTGCTTCAAAGCGGTCGATTAGTACGCTCTACAGTGCTCTCGCATATTCTGCTTGACTCTGGGGATATCAGCAATAGTCGTCGAGGCACGTTAGGTTATGTTAAGTTACGTTTCGTTAAGTTAGGTTAGGTTGGGTTTGGTCAGGTTATTCTTAACTTGTGTGCTACACACTGTCCTTCGGAGGACTTCTACACTCTACGTTGCTCTACTGAACTCTGCTCGACGCTGGGGTCGCCAGTAGTGATGTTCCCGTCACGTTAGGTATAGTTAGGCTACGTTTGGCTAGATTATGTTCGTTTGTGTTAGGTCAGGATAGATTAGACATTCGTGGTATACAATGTCATTCTCTGGACTCCTACGCTCTGCTGTGCTCCACTGAATTATGCTTGGCTCTGGGGAGTCCAGCAATAGTGGTGTATGGCGGTTAGGTGGAGTTATGTTACGTCTCGTTATGCTATGCTTCGTTTGGTTAAGCTATGTCCGCTTCGACTTTTGTACTACGCACTGCTGTTCAGTAGATTTCTGCGCCTTGATATGCTCTAATATTTTCTGCTTTGCACCGGGGTGGCCAGCAATTGTGGTTTCGGTACGTTCGTTGGAGTTATGTTGCGTTTGGTTGTGTTAGGTCATTCTGGGTTAGGTTAGGAAGCCTTTGACTTTTGTGCTGTACATTTCAACTCGGTAGCTTTCTGCGCATTACTGTGCCTTAGCATATACTGCTTGTCGCTGCGGGACCAGTATGGGTGGCCTCTGCAGGGTAGTTTGAGTTAGGCTACGTTAGGTTGGGTTATGTTTGTATAGGTTATGTTTCAGTAGCTACGACGTTCCTGGTATACGCTGCTATTCGGTGATTTTCTGGGCACTACTGTCCCCTACTGTATTCTGCTTGGATCTGTGGAGTTCAGCAATAGTAGCAGCGTTTGCGTTATGTCGAGTTACGCTTCGTTTGGTTATGTTATGCAGGTTTGTGTTAGGTTTGGATATCTTTGACTCTTCTGCTGTTCACTGCGATCCTATGGACTTCAGCGCTTTACTCCCCACTGATATGTAATGCTTGGCTCTGGGGAGACTAGCAATAGTGGTCTCGTCTCGTTAGTTTTAGTTAGCCTACGGTCGGTTATGTTATGATTGGTCAGGTATTGTTAGTGTATCTTCGACTTCAGTGCTATTCGCTGCAATTTGGTGGCTCCCTGCGCTCTATTGTGCTCTTGTGTGCTCTACTTGGCTCTGGGGATTCCAGGAGTAGTGACCACGGCGCGTTAGGTTAAGTTAGGTTACGTTTGGTCTTATTACGTTTGGATATGTTAGGAAAAGGTAGCGTCGACTTTTATGATATACTCTGATATTCGTTGGATTTCTACTCCCTTCATTGCTCTACTCTATTCTGCTCGACTATGGGGAGGCCGGCAGTATCGGTCGCTGCACGTTGTGTTGAATTACGATGCGTTTGTGTACGTTAAATCGGTTAGGCTCGGAGAGGGCAGCTTTCACTTTTGTGCTATGCAACGCTATTCGGTGGATTTCTGCGCTATACTGCGGTCTGATATGTTCAGCTTGGCTCTCCGAAAGACCGCAATATTGGCCTCGGCGCATTAAGTTCGTTTATGCTGCGTTCGGTTTGGTTAGGTTAGGACATATTAGGTTCGGATATATTTGACCTTTCTGCTATGCACTGCGATCCTAAGGAATTCTGCTCTCTACACTCACCTTATATGTTCTGTGTGGCCCTGCGTTAGCCCGCGAAAGTGATTGGGTCTCGTTAGGTGGAGTTAGGTTACGTTTGGTTAGGTTTGGAGGGGTTTGATATGACTCCTGCGCCATACACTGCAACGCGGCGGATACCTGAACTCTACTGTGCTCTAATATATTCAGCTTGCCTCCGGGAGTGCCAGCATCAAGAGTATCGGCAAGTTAATTTGAGTTTGTCTACGTTTGGTTAGGTCAGGTTAGGTTAGGTTTCGTAAGGTTATCCTTGGCTTTTGTGCTACACACTGCTACTCGGCGGATTTCTGCGCTCCACATTGCACTACTGTACTCTGCTCGACCCCTTGACGTCCAGTAATGGTGTTCTCGGCACGCTAGTTTGAGTTATGTTACGCTTGGCTTGACATGGGTATGTAAGGTTTGACTAGTGTAGCTCCCACTTTTGCACTATGCACTGCTATTTAGCCGATACCTGCTCTCTGCGTTGCTCTGACAGCATCTGCTTTTCTCTGGGGAGGCCAGCAATATCGGTCGTGGGACACTTGCTTTAGCTATGCTGCGTTTGGCTAGGTCATTTTAGGCTGTGTTTGGTTATGTTGGCTGCGACTTTTGTGCTATGCACGGCTATTCGGTGGATCTCTGCGCCCTACTCTGCTCCAGTATATGTTGCTCGCTATAGGGAGGCCAGCAGTAGTGCTGTCGGCAAGTTACTTTCGGTTATGTTACGTTCGGCTATGCCACGCTTCGTCAGGTTAGAAAAGGATGGCTCCTACTTTTGTGCCATACACTGCAATTCGGTGGATTCCTGCGTACCTCGTAGCTCTACTATAGTCAGCTTGATTCCAGGGAGACCAGCAATGGCGGTCCTGGCACGATATGATGTGTTATGTTAAGTTTGACTTAGTTAGGTTACGTTAGGTTTGTTTAGGATGACTTTGTCTCTCGTGATATACACAGATATTAAGTGGATTCCTGCCCATCACTGTGCTCTACTATGATGTGCTAGACCCTGGAGAAGCGAGCAATAGTTTTCGCGGCTGGTTACTTTGAGCTTGGCTGCGATCGGTTAGGTTAAGTTTGTTTGGGCTATGTTCTGATATGTATGACTTTCCTGTTATACACTGCGATCCAATGGATTTATGCACCCAACTCTTCCCTAATTTGTTCTGCTTGCCTCTGTGGAGGCCAGCATTGAGTGGTGCCCGCACGATAGGTTGACCTTGGTTACGTTTCGTGGAGACACGGTTGGTTATGTTATGATATGCTTTTCGGTCAATTTCTCCAATCTTCTGCGCCCTACTATGCTCTGCTTTGCTCAGGGGTCCAAAAATGGTGGCCGCGGCACGTTAGGTTATGTTAGGTTGCGTTTGGTTAGTTCACGTTAGCATAGGTAAGGTTTGGATAACTTTGATTTTTCTCCTGTACACTGCGATTCCATGGATTTCTGCGCCCTTCTCTCCTCTACTATGCACTGCACACCCCTGAGGAGACCAGTAATCATGTTCGCGGCACGTCAGATTGAGAGAGAATACGTTATGTTGTCCTGGGTTTGGTTCTGCTAGGCTGCGATAGCCATGACCATTGTGCAACACACTGCTATTCTATTGTGCTCTGCGCTCTACTCTGCGCTACCACATTCTGCTTGCGTATGGGGACGCCAATAATAGTGGTCTCCTCAAGTTAGGTTAAGTGAGGCTTCGTTTGGTTAGGTTATTTTAACCTGGGTTAGGCTTGGATAGCTCTAGCTCACGTGATATACAACGCTGTTCGGAGGGTTTCTGCGCTCTGCTGTGCTCTGGTATATTCTGCTTGGCTTTGGGGATCC
>NW_016919266.1:0-1607 GCF_001483705.2 Eufriesea mexicana
ACTCCAAAAGCATGTAGAAATTTCATACAATTATGTATGGAAGGATATTAGGGTGACACTATACTTCATAGAATTATCAAAGATTCCTAACACAAGATGGTGATTCCACAAGTACAGGAGAAGGTTGTAAAATATATGGAGAACCATTTAAAGTGAGACTATATTTAAAAATTAAATAACTCCTTTTTTTATTCAAAAATAATTAAAATTATTGGATATACATGTTTTAGGACAAATTTCATAGAAGATTACGTTTTTGTCGACGAGATTTAATTCCTATGGCTAATTCTGGAAAAGATGACAATGGTTCCCAATTCTTCTTTATTGTTAGTTCTACACTAGATCTGTAGAATAAGCATACAATCTTTGGTAGAGTTACTGGACAATCTATATATAGTATGCCTAAACTCGAAGAAGCGCATGTAGATGAAGTAAATTTAATGTTTGCAAGAATATATAACTTGCTATATAAGCAATATATCTTGATATAAGAATATAACTTGTTATATAAGAATATATATATAACAAGAATAAATATAATATTTCCTCTTTTTTGCAGACTGATAGACCACTTCATCCTCCAAGTTTAATAAAAACTATAATATTGTACAACCCATTTTCTGATATTGTACCAAGAATAATAGTTCAGGAAAGTGAAAAAGTAAAGGACAGTTCAGAAACGAAAAAAGTAGCAGTAAAGTAAAAATCACATATGTTTGCAGAATTTATCCATGATGGTATTATTCTTTGTAATGAAAATTTTGTTACAGAGATTTCAATCTTTTATCATTTGGTAAAGAAGCAGAGGAAGATGAAGAGGAATCTGTGAAATTAAATAAAGAGATTAGTAGTAAGAGCAAATCAGCTCATGATCATTTAACTGATCCAAAATTAAGCTCGCAGCAAGCTGTTGAACCACCTGGACTTACAAATGAAAGAAGGACGGAAGACCGCAGTAGCTATTGAGAAAGCGACGACGAAGTAAAAGCTCGAGAAGAATTAGAAGTTGTAAAGAAAGAGAAAGAGTTAGTTTATTGTTTATATTATAACTATGTTATAGAAAGTAGGAATTTTTATTGACTGTCTCTTATATTTATATTTTCAGAGCAATGAAGGAAAGGATAAAAAATACATTGAGAGATACAAAAAAGGAACCGAAGAAAGTTACAAAATTATAAAATAGATGGTGTTGAAAATGATAAGGATATAAAGGAAAATGAATAGGGAATAAAGAATTCCTTATTAGATTTAGCACAAGAGAAAGCCGAGGAAATGCACGACAAGAGATGTCAATGCATTTGAATAGAATCATTTATCATATGTTTATAAATATTGTACATATATATATGGTCATTGTAATGATAATTATTACGTGATGTGTATTACGAAACATCTTTTCCCCTTAACGGTCCGTGGTACGGACATCTACTCAGATACTAATGTCTATATGTCATTGTTTATTTTGTCGTTAACAATTAACGTGTATATGTAAAACTTTCAGAGTAAATAAAAAGTATCTAAACATATAACCATCGCAGTTTCTATTTCTTTCTACCAAGAATAAAATCACGAATTTTCATCTGTGACTTCATGTTCGACGGGCTATT
>NW_016919267.1:0-552 GCF_001483705.2 Eufriesea mexicana
TGGGTGGATGGATGTATGTATGTATGTATGTATGGATATATGTATGGATGTATGTGTGGTTCTGTGTATGCATGGATGGATGGATTTGTGGATGTGTGGATGTATGAATGTACGGATGGATGGATTTATGGATGTATAGATGTATGGATCGATGTGTAGAAGTGTGGATGTATGAATGTACGGATGGATGGATTTATGGATGTATAGATGTATGGATCGATGTGTGTATGGATGGGTGCTTATATGGATGGATAGATGTATGGTTCGATGGATGTATGGATGGGTGGATGTATGGATGGGTGGATGTATGGATGGGTGTATGTATGGAAAGATGGATGTATGGATGGATGTATGTATGGATGAATGGTTGTTTGGATTGATGGATGTATGGATGGATTGAGGTATGGATGGACGGATGTACGGAAGTATGAATGTATGGATGTATGGCTGTCCGCATGTATGGATGTATGGATGGATTGATGTATCGAATGATGGACGTACGAATGGATGCATTAATGGAAGTATGGATGTGGGGATGTATGGATGAGTGTA
>NW_016919268.1:0-1939 GCF_001483705.2 Eufriesea mexicana
TTACTGTAACAAAATTTTTCATTACAAAGAATAATACTATCATGGATAAATGCTACAAACATATATGATTTTTACTTTATTCCTGTCCTTTACTTCTTCACTTTCCTGTACTATTATTCCTGGTATTATTTCAGAAAATGGATTGTTCAATAATTCAGCTCTTATCATTTTTGGAGCATAAAGTGGTTTATCATTCTACAGAACAGAGGAAATATTATATTTATATCAATTCTTGATACATTTTCTTATAAACATTAAATTTACCTCATCTACAAGTGCTTCTTCAAGTTCAAGCATGTCATATATAGTTTCTTCAGTAACATAACCAAAAGTTGAATGTTTATTCTGCAAATCTAATTGAGAACCATGAGTAAAGAAGAAATGGGAACCACTGTTATCTTCTGCAGCATTAGCCATGGCAATTAAACAGCGACCACAGGAACGTAATCTAAAACGAACTGAAAAAAAGTATTCAATTCAGTTAGAGAAAATTCCACTCTACACTGATGTATAAAACAAACCTAATCAAAAAGCCCAATTTCGAAGATAGATGTCAAAAATGTCTATTACGCGTACGATTTCACGCCTACTGACACATTCGGCACTATTTTTCGAAAACGCACACTCAAAACTGAAAAAAAATATTCAATATCATTAAAGAAAATTCCACTCTACACTGATATATAGCACAAACCTAATCAAGAAGACTAATTACGGAAATAGAAAAGAAAATGCACTATTACGCAGCACGATTTCACAGCCACTGACACCTTCGGCACTATTTCTCGAAACACATTCTCGAAACCAAAAAAAATATCCAATCCCGTTACAGAAAATCCCACTCTACACTAATATATAAAACAAACCTAATCAAAAAGCCTAATTTCGGAAATAGAAGCCAAAAAAGTCTATTGCGCAGTACGATTTCACGGCCACTGACACCTTCGGCACTATTTCTCGAAAACGCACGCTCGAAACCGAAAAAAGCCATACAATCCAGTTAAGGAAAAAATCACTCTACGCGAATCAGTGGAAAACTCCGGTTCAAAAAGCCTAATTCAAAAGATAAAAGCCAAAAAAGTAAATTGCGTCGTACGATCTGACAGCCACTGACACATTCGGCACTATTTTAGAAAAACGCACGCTCGAAACCGAAAAAAAATATCCAATCCCGTTAAGGAATAAATCACTCTACGCGAATAAGTGGAAAAATCCGGTTCAAAAAGCCTAATTCAAAAGATAGAAGCCAAAAAAGTAAATTGCGTCGTACGATCTGACAGCCACTGACACATTCGGCACTATTTTAGAAAAACGCACGATCGAAACCGAAAAAAAATATCCAATCCCGTTAAGGAATAAATCACTCTACGCGAATCAGTGGAAAAATCCGATTCAAAAAGCCTAATTCAAAAGATAGAAGCCAAAAAATAAATTGCGTCGTACGATCTGAGAGCCACTGACACATTCGGCACTATTTTAGAAAAACGCACGCTCGAAACCGAAAAAAAATATCCAATCCCGTTAAGGAAAAAATCACTCTACGCGAATATGTGAAAAAATCTGGTTCAGAAAGCCTAATTCAAAAGATAGAAGCCAAAAAATAAATTGCGTCGTACGATCTGAGAGCCACTGACACATTCGGCACTATTTTAGAAAAACGCACGCTCGAAACCGAAAAAAAATATCCAATCCCGTTAAGGAAAAAATCACTCTACGCGAATATGTGAAAAAATCTGGTTCAGAAAGCCTAATTCAAAAGATAGAAACCAAAAAAGTAAATTGCGTCGTACGATCTGACAGCCACTGACACATTCGGCACTATTCTAGAAAAACGCACAATCGAAACCGAAAAAAAATATCCAATCCCATTAAGGAATGAATCACTCTACGCGAATCAGTGGAAAAATCCGATTCAAAAAGCGTAATTCAAAAGATAGAA
>NW_016919269.1:0-1245 GCF_001483705.2 Eufriesea mexicana
GATACTGTAGCAATGAAATGGCTATAGCACGCCAATATAATCTACCCTCCTTATTTATGCAAGGAAGATAGCTCCATGCGATATTAGTCGAAAATGCCAATAAAATTGAACTTTCCAGCGAGATTCTATAGCACTGCAAAGGCTATAGCCCGCCAATAGAACCTTTCCCACTTACTTATGCAGGAATGGTAGCCCACAACGATATTAGTCGAAAATGTCAGTAAAATTGGATTTTCCAGCCAGATTCTACTGCATTGCAATGGCAATAGCACTCCAGAAGGATCTCTCTTCCTTATTTATGCAAGAAAGTTAGCTCACATTAGCTCACAACGATATTAGTGGAAAATGACAATAAAATTGAACTTTCCAGCCAGATAATATATCAGTGCAAAGTCTATAGCACGCCAATAGAATATTTCCACCTTAATTGTGAGAGAAAGTTATCTCACCACGATATTAGCAGAAGCTGTTAGTAAAATTGAACTTTCAAGCCAGATTGTATAGCATTGCAAAGGCTATAGAACGCCAATTGCATCATTTATCCTTATTTATGAAGGAAAGTTAGCTAACCACGATATAAGTAAAAAATGTCAATAAAATTGAATTTTCCAGCCAGATTCTACTGCATTGCAATGGCTATAGCACTCCAGAATGATCTTTCCTCCTTATTTATGCAAGAGAGGTAGCTCAACACAATACTAGCCGAAAATGTCAATAAAATTGAACTTTCCATCCAGATTCTATAGCATTGCGACGGCTACAGTTCACCAATTGTATCTTTCCTCCTTATTTATGCAGGAAAGTTTGCTCACCACGATATTAGTGGAAAATGTCAATAAAATTGAATTTTCCAGCCATATACTGTTGCAATGCAATGGCCATAGCACGGCAATAGACACTTTCCTCGATATTTATCCAAGAAGGTTTGCTCACAACGATATTTGTCGAAAAATGTCAATAAAATTCGACTTTCCAAACAGATTCTATAGCATTGAAATGGCTATAGCACGCCAATAGCATGATTCCACCTTGTTTGTGAAAGAAAGTTATCTCACCACGATATAAGTAAAAAATGTCAATAAAATTGAACTTTACAGACAGATACTATAGCAATGCAATGGCTATAGACGGCAATAGAATCTTTCCTCCTTATTTATGCAAGAATGTTGGCTCACCACGATATAAGACGAAAATGTCAGAAAAACTGAATTTTCGAGCCAGATTCCGGAGCATTGCAAAGGCTAT
>NW_016919270.1:0-523 GCF_001483705.2 Eufriesea mexicana
ATTCTATAGAATCTGTCCGGAAAATTCGATTCTATTAACATTTTCGACAAATATCGTCGTGAGATGGCTTTCTTGTATAAATAAGGAGGAAAGGTACTATTGCCGTGCTATAGCCATTACAATGCTATAGAATCTGCCTCCAAAATTCAACTTTATTGACATTTTCGACTAATATCGTGGTGAGGAGACTTTCTTGCATAAATAGGAAGGAAATATTTTATTGGCCAGCTGTGGCCATTGCAATTCTATGGTATCTGGATGTAAAATTCCATTTTATTGACATTTTCGACTAATATCGTGGTGAGGAGACTTTCTTGCATAAATAGGAAGGAAATATTTTATTGGCCAGCTGTGGCCATTGCAATTCTATGGTATCTGGATGTAAAATTCCATTTTATTGACATTTTCGACTAATATCGTGGTGAGGAGACTTTCTTGCATAAATAGGAAGGAAATATTTTATTGGCCAGCTGTGGCCATTGCAATTCTATGGTATCTGGATGTAAAATTCCATTTTATTGAC
>NW_016919271.1:0-1496 GCF_001483705.2 Eufriesea mexicana
CGGAAATGTCAATAAAATTAGTATATCCAGTCAGTCTCTATTGCATTGAATGGATATAGAAAGCCTATAGTATGTTTCCTACTTACTCATGCGAGAAAGTTTGCTCACAAAGATATTAGTCGAAATTGTAAATAAAATTGATCTTTCCAGTCAGTTTCAGTAGCAATGAATTGCCTATATCACGCCAATAGAATCTATCCGACTTACTTATGCGAGGAAGTTTGTTCGCCACGATATTAGTCGAAAATGTATATAAAATTGATCTCTCAGGTCAGACTCTATTGTATATCAATGGCTATAGCACGCCAATAGAATCTATTCTCTTTATTTTTGCGAGGAAGTGTGTTCACCACGATATTAGCCGAAAATGATAATAAAATTCAAAATTACATTCAGATTCTGTTGCATTGCAATGGCCACAGCACGCCGAAAGGACCGTTCCTACTTATTTTTGCAAGAAAGCTTGCTCACAGCGATATTAGTGAAAATGTCAACAAAATTGAACTTTCCAGTCAGTTTCTATTGCACTACAATGGCTATAGCACACCAATAGAATTTGTCCTAATTATTTATGGGAGGACGCACGTTCACCACGATATTAGTCGAAAATGCCAATGAAATTGAACTTTCCAGTCTGGTTCTAATGCATTTTAGTGGCATAGCACGCCAAAGGTCTCTTTCCTCCTTATTTATGCAAGAAAGATTGCTCATGAAGATATTAGTCGATATTGTCAATGAAATTGTACCTTCCAGTCTGATTCTATTGGAACGCAATGTTTATATCACACCAATAAAATTTATCCGCCTTACTTATGCGAGGAAGTTTGTTCACCACGATATTAGTCAAAAACGTCGATTAAATTGAGCATTCCACACCGACCCTATTACACAGCAATGTCTATAGCACGCCAATAGGATATTTCCTGCAAATTTATGCAAGAAAGTTTGCTCGCCATGATATTATTCGAAAATTTCAACAAAATTGAACATTCCAGTCAGATGCTATTGCATTGCAATGGCAATATCACGCCAGTTGAAACTTTCCCCCTCATTCGTGCGAGAAAGTGCGCACATCACGATATTTGTCGAAAATGCCAGTAAAATTGACCTGTCATGCATGGTTCTATTGTATTGCAGTGGCATAGCACATCAAAAGTATCTTTCCTCCTTATTCGTGCAAGAAAGCCTGCTCACAAAGACATTAGTCGAAATTGTAAATAAAATTGAACTTTCCAGTCAGATTCTATAGCAATGCATTGTATATATCACGCCAATAGAATTTATCCGTCTTTCTTATGCGAGGAAGCTTGTTCACCACGATATTAGTCGAAAATGTATATAAGATTTATCTTTCAGGTCAGACTCTATTGCATATCAATGGCTATAGCACGCCAATAGAATCTATCCTCCGTATATATGCGAGGAAGTTTGTTCACCACGATATTAGTCGGAAATGTTAATAGAATTCAACATTCCATTCAGATTCTATCGCATTG
>NW_016919271.1:9836-10419 GCF_001483705.2 Eufriesea mexicana
CTCACAACGATATCAGTCGGAAATGTCAATAAAATTAGTATATCCAGTCAGTCTCTATTGCATTGAATGGATATAGCAAGCCAATAGTATGTTTCCTACTTACTCATGCGAGAAAGTTTGCTCACCATGATATTATTCGAAAATGTCAATAAAATTGGTCATTCCAGTCAGATTCTATTGCATTGCATTGGCTATATCACGCCAGTAGAGAGTTTCCCCATCATTTAAGCGAGAAAGTTTGCACATCGCGATATTTGTCGAAAATGCCAATAAAATTGATCTTTCGTGTATGGCTCTATTGCATTGCAGTGGCACAGCATGCCAAAAGTATCTTTCCACCTTATTCGTGCAAGAAAGCTGGCTCACAATGATATTAGTCGAAATTGTAAATAAAATTGAACTTTCCAGACAGATCCTATAGCAATGCATTGTATATATCACGCCAATAGAATTTATACGTCTTTCTTCTGCGAGGAAGCTTGTTCGCCACGATATCAGTCGAAAATGTATATTTAAATTAATCTTTCAGGTCAGACTCTATTGCATATCAATGGCTATAGCACGCCAATAGAATCTATCCTCC
>NW_016919272.1:0-334 GCF_001483705.2 Eufriesea mexicana
ATACGGCTGGAAAATTCAATTTTATTGTCATTTTCGACTAATATCGTGGTGAGCCAACTTTCTGGTATAAATAAGATGGAATAATTCTATTGGCGTGCTATATCCATTGCAGTGATACTGAATGTGGTTGGAAAGTACAAATTTATGGACATTTTCGGCAAATATCATGGTGAGCTATTTTTCTTTCATAAATAAGGAGGATGGATTCAATTGGCGTGCTGCAGTCGTCGCTGTGCTATGGAATACGGCTGGAAAATACAATTTTATTGACATTTTCGACTAATATCGTGGTGAGCCACCTTTCTTGCATAAATAAGGAGGAATAATTCTATTG
>NW_016919273.1:0-230 GCF_001483705.2 Eufriesea mexicana
TTCCTGCCCTCCCAGAGTCAAGCATTACATTTTTTAGCACAGTAGAGCGCAGAAATCCACAGAAGAGCAGTGCACAGCACAAAAGTACAGGTTATCCTGTCCAAACTTTGCCTAACCTTACGTAGCCGAACGTAACGTAGCTCGACCAACCGTGCCGAGACCACTATATCTGGCCTCCCCGCAGCCATGCAGAACATATGAGAACACTGTAGAGCGCACAAGTACGCCGC
>NW_016919273.1:2966-7156 GCF_001483705.2 Eufriesea mexicana
AGACAGCCTGACCCCACCTGGCCCAACCAAGTACAGCCAAACGTAGACTAACTACACCTAATGAGCAGAGTCCACTATTGCTGGCCTCCCCATTGCCAAGCGGAGCATACTAGAGCACGGCAGAGCGTAGAAATCCACAGCATTTCAGTGTACACCACAAAAGTCGAAGATATCCTATCCTAACCCAAACGAACCTGACTTAGCCAAACTTAACCTACCCCTACATATCGCGCCGCGGCCACAGTTTCTGGCCTCCTTAGAGCAAAGCAGAGCATACTAGATCAGAGTGGAGCTGAGATGTCCACCTAATAGCTGTGTATAGCTGAAAGGTCAAAGCTGCCCTAGCCAAACATAACCAAACATAGCGTAACCAAACGTAACCTGAATCCACCAAACCGCCCTTCTCCGATATTGCTGACCTCACCGAAGCCAAGCAGAATATACCAGAGCGCAGCAAATCACAGAAATCCGCGGCGTTGCAGTGTTATGCACAAAAGTAAAGATAACCAAGCCTAACCTGACGTAGCCTAAACCATCAAAGCGTAGCCTATCCCAGCACAAGGTGCCGAGACAAGTATTACGGTCTTTCCCGGAGCAAGCTGAACATACCAGATCACAGTGGAGCGCAAAAACCCGACGCATTGCAGTGCACAGCGCAAAGGCCGAAGCTATCCATGCCCAACCAAAGCGAACATAACAAACCAAAGTGGAACATAACTCGACTTAACGTGCATAGAACGCTATTGCTCACCTTCCCAGGGCCAAGCAGAATATACTAGAGCACAGTGGATCGCAGAAACCCGCCGAACTGCATTGTGAAGCAGAAAAATCAAAGATATCCTTACTTTCGTCGATTTGAACTCAAATCATGTAAGATATTAAAAGTCGAACAGACCTAGTTATTATATTTCTACATTTAAAATTTATCTTAATTCAACATCGACGTGGCAAACATCTTTATTAATAGGAAATTTAAAAAGATATTACGCTGTTATTCCTAAGGTAATTTATTTTTTTTATTAATGATATTATATCAATTTAATTTATCTTATATCAAAGTTTTATTTTAAAATAAAGTTAATTAAAGTTATTAATCTTCCCAATTAAATGAAATTTATATTTTTAAAATGAGTAAAAAATTAAAAATATTAATTATACAAAATTCTATAGCGTCTTATTATCCGATAACCTTATTTTAGCATTTTGACTACAAATTTAATTTCATGATATATATTTGAGACAGTATATATCTCATTAATTCTTTCATTCCATTCTTTAATTAAAGGACAATTGATTATGCTACCTTTGTACAGTCAATATACAGTAGCTATTGAAATAAATTCATTGAGCAGAATGTCTGAAAATTAAATTCTATAAGACATGTTTTTGATAAACAGGTGAATATAAATATTAAATTATTTTCTTTGCCGAATTCCTTATATATATAATATTATTTTAATATATTATATAAACCAGTTACTAATTTAATCATTATAACAAATTAATCACTATTATTAATTTTTTTTATAAATATTACATTCTTAAAATTTTTAATCTTTATATTAATTTTCTTTCAAATTATTAAATATTTTTTACTAAGAATTATTCCTAAAACAGTAAAAATTACCAGACCTAACCTAACATAACCATGCATACCATAACTCAAAATAACGTGCCGAGATCACCACTGCTGTCCTCCGCAGAGCCAATCAGAGCATGCTAGAGCACAGTAGATCACAGGAACCCACCGTACAGCAGCGTGCAGCGCGAAAAGCGAACATATACTGACGAAACATAACCTAGAATTCCTAACCAAACGTAGCCCAACCCACATTAACGTGCCGCGACCACTGCTGCTGGCTCCCCCAGGGAAAAGCAGAACATGGTAAAGTACAGTAGAGTGCAGAACTCCATACGATAGTAGTGCTGAGCAAAGAAGTCAAAGGTATGAAATACCTAACATAACCGAACGCAAGCGGACTCATACTGACGTGCCGCTACCAGTATTGCTGGCCTCAACAGAGACAAGCAGAGCATAATAGAAGAGAGCAGAGCGCAGGTATCCATAGAATCGCAGTGTATGGAATAAAAGTCGGAGTTGTCCAAACCTAACCGGTGCTAACGTAACTCTACCAAACGAAGCATATGCCAAACTAACGTGCCAAAGCCAATATTGCTGGCCACCACAGAGACAAGAAGAACATATTGGAGCACAGTGGATAGTAGAAATCCATCGAATAGCACTGTATAGCTCAAAAGTCGGTGATATCCTACCCTGAACTGGCGAAGCGTAACACTGTCATACGTAACATAACTCATCCTATCCGCGACCACTATTTCTCGCCTCTCCAGGGCCCATGAGAGCATATTAGAGCACAGTAGAGCGTAGATATTCACATAATTGCAGACTATAGTACTAAAGTCGAAGCCATTCTCTCCTAACATAGCTAAACGTAACATTGCCAAACATAACCCAACACAATCTAACGTGCCGCGACCACTATTGCTAGCCTCCACGGAGTCAAGCGGAACACGCTAGTGAAGGATAGAACGCAGAAATTTATATAACCGCTGTGTATATCGGAAAAGTCACGGCTAGCCGAACGTAACCCAAACCAACGGAACATAACCAATCATAGCATATCTCAACAGAACGTAACGAGACCGCCTTTGCTGTCCTTCCCAGAGTCAAGCAGGACGTGCCGGAGCACAGTAGAGCGCAGAAGTCCACCGAATAACAGTGTACAACACAAAAGTTAAAGATACCCTGACCAAACATTGCCTAACCCAGCATAACCGAACGTATCACGACCCGACATAACGAGCCGAGACCACTAAGCTGGGCTCCCCCGAGCCAAGCTGAAAATGTTAGAGCACTGTAGGTCGTAGAAATCCACCTAATAGCAGACTATTGCACAAAAGGCAAAGCTATCCTCTCCTATCCTAACCAACCGTCACGTAACCGAACCTAACATAACTCAACCTCACTCAACCTCACGTGCCGAGACCGCTACTGTTGCCCTGCCCAGAGCTAAGCTGGACATACTAGAGCACATGGGAGCGCAGAAATCAGCTGACTAGCTGTGTACAGCTCAAAAGGTGAAGCTATCCTGACCAAACTTAGTATGACGCAACCCAGCCGAACGTAACGTGACCCATCGTAACTCGCCGAGACCACCATTGCTGGCCTTGCCTCAGCCAAGCTGAATATATTAGAGCACTGGAGCGCGCAGAGATCAACCTAACAGCAGACTAAAGCACTAAAACCATAGCTATCCTCTCCTAACCAAGCCAACCGGAACATAGACAAACGTAGTGGCATGACTCAAACTAACGTGCCGAGACCGCTATTTTTGCCATCCCCAGGGTCAAGCAAGACATACTAGAGCGCAGTAGAGCGCAGAAATACACCGAATAGCAGTGTAGAGTACAAAAGTTAGAGCCATCCTGACAAAATTTAGCCTGACCCGACCTAAGCGAACGTAACATATCACTATGTAACGTGCACAGGCTACTTTTGCTGGCCTTCCCAGAGCCATGCTGAAGGCATTAGGCTACTGTAGGGAGCAGATATGCATCTAACAACCGACTATAGCATTAAAGTCAAAGCCATCCTCTCCTAACATAGCAAATCGTAAGATGACGTAACGTTACCTATCTGAACCTAACGCGCCGCGACCTCTGTTCCTGTCAATCACAGAGTCAAGTGGAACACCCCTGTTGTGAGTAGGACGCAGAAATCCATATAATCGCAGGGTATATCGGAAAGGTCAATGCTACCCAAGCCTAACCCAAACAAACAGAGCATAGCCAAACATTGCCAGACAAAACCTAACTTGCAGAGACCGCTATTGTGGCCCTTCACAGAGCCAAACAGAACACGACAGAGCACAGTGGAGCGCAGAAATCGACCGATCACTTTATACCACGAAAGGCTAAGCTATTCTAACCAAGCGCAAGCTAACATAACCTAACCAAACATAGCCTAACTCAACCTATCACGCCGAGACCATTATTACAGGTCTGCCCAGGATCGGACAGAGTATAGGAGAGCATTGCATAGCGTAGGAACCCTCCGAACAGCATTGTACAGCATAAAAGTCAAATCTATCCCATCCTAACCTAACCAAACGTAACATAAGCGAACGGAGCCTAACCCTTCCTAACGTCCCGAGATATCAATTGCGGCC
>NW_016919273.1:7234-13023 GCF_001483705.2 Eufriesea mexicana
CAGTGTATAGCAGAAAAGCCAAAGCCAGCCTAACGCAACCCACACAAATGTAAACGGACCAAACGAAGCATAACTTGACGTAGTGAGCCGCGGCCACTATTGCTGGACACCCCAGGGCGAAGCAAAATATTGTAAAGCACATTGGAGCGCAGAAATGCAGTGAATAACAGTGTATGCCACGAGAATCTACGCTATCCGCAAATAAAGCAAGCGAACGCAGCCTCACCAAGCGTAGCCTAACTCAACCTATCGTGTCGAGAACACTATTGCTGTCCTCCCCAGATCCGAGCAGAGTACAGTCGAGATATGTAGAGCACAGAAATCCACCGAATAGCAGTCAATAGCACAAATGTCAATTCCGTCCTATAAGCACATATCCAAACGTAATATGAACAAACGCAATCTAACTTGAAATAACGTGCCGAGACCACTGTTTCTGGCCTCCCCAGCGAAAAGCAGAGTATACTGAAATACAGCTGAGCGCAGGAAGATACCAAAAACAGTGGGTAGCACAGACGCGAAGGAAGTCCTGACCAATCCAGGCTCAACCTATCCAAACCGAGCATAAGCTATATAAACGTAACGAGCCGAGCCCACTATTGCTAGACTCTCCACAGCCAAGCAGAACATATTAGAGGACTGTAGAGCGCAGAAGTCCATGGAATGGCAATGAAAAGCAGAAAAGTCAAAGATATGCTAACCTAACTCGCACCATCTTAACCTAACCAAACGTAATATATCTCGACCTAACGCGCCGAGACCATTATTGCTGTCCTCCGCGTAGCCAAGCGAAATATACTGGAGCACAGTAGACCGCAGATATCCACCGGATTGCTGTTCATATCACAAAAGTAAGAGATTTCCTGACCACACCTAACCACACCTAACATAACCGAACGTACCGTAACGAAACATATCGTGTATAGACCACTATTGCTGGCCTTCCCAGGGCCAAGCAGAACATATTAGAGGGGATGGAGCGCAGAAATCTATAGAATCGCAGTTTATAGCAGTAAGGTCACACCTATCCAATCCTAGCCCAAGCCAACGTTACCTAACCAAACGAGGACTATCTCAACACATCGTGCTGCATCCGCTATTGCTGGGCTCCCAGGGCCGAGACGAATATAGCATAGCACAGTAGAGCGCAGAAACGCTCCGCATAACGGTTTATGCCACGAAAGTCAATGATATCCGTACCAAACCCAAACAAATGTAGCCATACCGTTCGTAGCCTAACCCAACCTAACGTGCCGCGGCTACTATTGCTGGCAACCCCAGCACCAGGCAGAGCATATTAGATCACAGTAGAGCGCAAAAATCCCACGAATAGCAGTGTCGGTCACAAATGTCAAAGCCGTCACATACAAACCTAACCAAACCTTACCTAACCAAACGTATCCTAACACAACCAAGAGTGTCATGACCGCTGCCGCTGGCCTCCCCAGAGATAAGCACATGCTTGTAGTGCAGCTCCGAGCGCAGACATCGACCGAATAGCAGTGTATAGCGCAAAAGTCAAAACTATCCCCCCAAACCTAGCGTAACCTAAGATAACCAAACGTAACCTATCTCAACTAAACGTGCAACGACCGCTATTGCTGGGCTCCACAGAAGCAAGCAGAACATATTAGATCACAGCGGAGTGCAGGAATCGACCGAATAGCAGTGTACAGCACAAAAGTCATAGCTACTCTGTACAGAGGTAACCAAACCTAGCCTAACCAAGCGTAACATAACTCAGCCTAACGTGCCGAGAGCATTATTCCTCGGGCCCGCAGAGGCAAGCAAAGTGTGATAGCGCAAAGAAGAGCGCGGAGGTCCATATAATAGCAGTGTATGTCCCAAAAGACGAACCTATCTTGACCTGACACGACGTAACCTGAACTAACCAAACTTAAGCTAACACAACTTAACCCGCCGCGACCGCTGTTGATGGCCTCCTGTGGGTCGAGCAGAGTATGGTTATGCAATCCAGAGCGCAGAAAGCCACCGAGCAGCAGTGCATAGCACAAAAGACTAAGCTACGCTGTTCTAACCAAACCAGTCGTTATTCAACCGAACGCAACATAATTCATGCTATTGTGCCGAGGCCAATACTGCTGGCCTTCCCATAGCCATCCAGAATACAGTAGAGCACCGAAGAGCGCAGAAGCCCACCGAAAAGCAGTCTACACCACGAAAGTCAAAGTAAGCCGAACCTAACCAATGCTAATATAACCTCACCAAACGTAACATAACACAGCCTATCGTGCCGCCGCCACTATTCCTGGCGTCCACGTGGACAAGCAGGGTGTGTTAGCGGACAATAGGGCGCAGAAGGAAGTAGAATTGCAGTTAGTAGCAGAAAAGTCAGAGCTATCGCAGCCTAACCCAACGTAACCTAACCAATACAAACGTAATCCACCTCGACCTATCGTGCCGCAACCGCTATTGCTGGTCTCCCTAGAGTCGAGCAGAGTACAGTAGAGCTGTGCAAATCGTACAAGTGCACAGAATAGCAGTGTGCAGCACACGAGGCAATCATATCCTATCGTAACGTATCCAAACGTAAAAGTAGACGAACGTAACATATCTTATTCTAACGTGCCGAGACCACGATTGCTGGCCTCCCCAGAGCCACGCAGGGCACATTCGAGCACACTAGAGCGTAGAAGTCGGACGCATTGCAGTCTGTAGCGCAAAAGTCGGACATATCCCGACCAAACACATCCTAACCTAACCTAACCAAACGTAACATAACACAACCAAACGAGCCGTGACCACTACAGCTGGCGTCCACAGAGGAAAGCAGAATATTATAGACCACTGTATAGCACAGAAGTCCATACAAGGTCGGTGTTGGCCCCATAAGTCAAAGCTACCCTAACCTAATCGAACGTAACCTAATCTAAACGATCGTAACAGAACTCGTCCTAATGTGCCGCGACGAGTATTGCTAGCCTCTCCAGGGTCTAGAAGAATATACTGGGACACAGTAGGGCTCAATAATCAACTGCGCCGCAGTGTACAGCATAAAAGTCAAAAATATCCTCTCCTAACATATCCTAACACAAAATAACCGAACTCGGACTAACTAAACATAACCTGCAACGGCCGCTATTGCTGTCCCCCCATCTCCAAGCACAATATATTGGCGGAGCGTAGGGCGCAGAAATGCATATAATGGCAGTGTATAGCACAAAAGTCAAAGCCATCCTATCCAAACTTAACCTTTCCTGATATAAACAAATGTTACATGACACAACCAAACATGACACGACCAATATTGCAGGCCTTCCCAGAGCCAAGCAGAGGGAATTAGAGCAATGTAGAGCACAGAGAACAATCGAATAGTAGCTTATAGCGTAAAAGTCTAAGCTATCCTACTGTAACCTAACCAAACGTAACATAACCAAACGCAACATGTCTCAGCCTAACGTGCCGAGACCACTACTGCTGCATTCACCAGAGCCAAATAGAACATATTAGAGGGGAGTAGACCTCGGATATCTCTAGAATCGCAGTGCGTAGCACACTAGTCGAAGCTAACATGTCCTAACATAACCATACGTAACATAACAGAACGTAGCTTACCAAAACCTAACGTGCCGAGGGAAAAATTGCTTGGCTTCACAGAGCAAAGCAGAATTTACTGGAGCACAGTAGAGCGCAGAAATCCACCTCATTTCTGTGTGCAGCACAAGAGTGCAAGGTACCCTAACCTAACCTGACATAACCTAACCTAACCGAACGTAGAATAACTGAGAATTAGTTGACGAGGCTGCTATTGCTGGCCTCTCCATAGCCAAGCAAAGCACATTAGAGCAATGTAGAGCGCTGGAATCTACCGAATGGCGGCGTATGGCACAAAAGACACAGGTAACCTATCTTAACCTGGCCAAACGTAACATAGCCTAACGTATCATAAATCAAACTAACGTGCCGAGACCGCTATTGCTGCCCTCCGCAGAGACAAGCAGAACATACTGGAGCACAGTAGACCGCAGAAACCTGCCGAATTGCAGTGCATAGCACAAAAGTCGGAGCTACTGCAGCCTGACCCAACGTGACCTAACCAACACAAACGTAATCCACCTCAACCTAACGTGCCGCGACCATTACTGTTGGACACACCAGGGCCACGCAGAACATAATACAGGAGAGTAGGGCGCTGAAATAAATAGAATCGCAGTGTATAGCAGAAAAACCAAAGCTATCCAGACCTTACCGATGCCAACATGAACAATCCAAGCGTAACCTACCACCACCTAGCATGCTGTGGCCACTATTTCTGGCCTCCCCAGCCAAAAGCGGAGCACAATAGAACACAGTAGGTCGGACATATCCACCGAATTGCAGTGCATGGCACAAAAGTCAAAGCTTTCCTCTCCTAACAAAAGGAAACGTAACATAGCTAAACGTAGCCTAAATCAATATAACGTGCCGAGACCACTATTGCAGGCCTCCACAGGGCCAAGCAGAACATATTGGAGCAATGTAGAGAGCAGAAACCCACCGAGAATCTATGTACAGCACAAGAGTCGAAGCAATTTCTTCCAAACGTAGCCAATCGTGATACAATCAGTCGTGACGTAACAAAAATTAACGTGCCGAGACCACAATTGCTAGACTACATAGAGCCAAGCAGAATATACTAGAACACAGTAGATCGCAGAAGCATACCGCACTGCAGTGTATATCACTAAAGTCAATGCGATCATAACCAAACGGAACCTAACCTAATCTAACCAAACGAAACCTAACTCAACCTATCGTGCCGCGACCGCAATTGCTGGCCTCCGCAGAGACGAGCAGAATATCGTAGAGCAATGGAGAGCACAGAAATTCACTGAATAGCTGTGTAAACCTCGAAAGCCGAAGATATGTGCTCCTAACCTAACGAAACGTAACATAACCGACCGAACAGAACTCATCGTAAAGTGTCAACACCACTATAGCTGTCCTCCCAGAACAAAGCAGAAAGTGTTAGAGCAGAGTAGAGGGCAGGAACCAACCGAGCAGCAGTGTATATCACGAATCTTAGGGCCATCCATTCCTAACCTAGCAAATCCTGATGTAGCCAAACCTAACTTAACACAAAATAACGTGCCGCGGCCACTATAGCTGTCCTCGCCAGATTGGAGCAGAGTATAGTAGAGCTATGTAGATCGTACACGTCTACGGAATAGCAGTATACAGCACACAATACAACCCTATCCTATCATAACGTATCCAAACGTAATAAAACGAAACGTAACATAGCTCAACCTATCGTGCCTAGATCACTATTGCTGACCTCCCCAGAGCAGAGCAGAATAAACTAGAGCACCGGAGAGCGCATAAATCAGCCGCACTCACGTGCAAGGCACAGAAGTCAAAGGTACCCTAACCTATCCTGACAAATCCTAACATAGCCAAACGAAGCCTGCCGCAAACTAACGTACCGAGAACACCACTGCTGATATTCCCAGCACCAAGCAGAGCATATTAGAGCACAGTAGGGCGCAGAAATCCACCGAATAACAGCGTATGACGCAAAAGTCGAATCTAGCCTATCCTAACGCATAAAAGTGTTACATAAGCAGACGTAACGTGACCCATACTGACGTTCCACGACCGGTACTGCCGGCCTCACGAGAGCTGAGCAGAGTGCAGCAGAGCAATGTAGAGCGCTGAAATCGTCCGAATAGCAGTGTATAGCAATAAAGCCGAATCTATCCTAACACAGCCTAACCAAACCCAAAACGACCAAGCGTAATTTAACTCGATCTAGCCAGCTGCGACCACTATTGCTGGCCTCCCTGGGT
>NW_016919274.1:0-515 GCF_001483705.2 Eufriesea mexicana
TTCGGATTCGATAACAGTGCAAGGGCTATATAACGCCAAAGGTATCTTTCCTCATTATTTGTGCTGGAAAGGTAGCTCACCACGATATTAGTAGAAAATGGCAATAAAATTGAATTTTCCAGCCAGATTATATACCATTACAATGGCTATAGATCGCCAATAGAATATTTCATTATTATTTATGCAAGAATGTCAATTCACCACGATATTAGTCGAAGATGTCAATAAAAATGTATTCTCCAGCCAGATACCAGACTCTATAGCATTGCAATGGCTATAGTTCGCCAATAGAGTCTTTCCTCCTTATTTATGCATGAAGGTTAGCTCACCACAATATTAGCTGAAATTGTCAATAGAATTCAATTTTGCAGCCAGATTCTATAGCATGTCAATGGCTATAGCACGCCAGTAGAATCTTTCCACCTTATATATCCAACAAAGCCAGATCACCACGATATTAGTCGAAAATGTCAATAAAATTGTATTTTCCTGCCAGATTTTGTTGCATTTCAATG
>NW_016919275.1:0-388 GCF_001483705.2 Eufriesea mexicana
TATTTATGCAAGAAAGTGAGCTCACCACAATATTAACCGCAATTGTCAATGGAATTGACTTTTCCGGCCAGATCCTACAGCACTGCAATGGCTATTGCAAGCCAATAGAATCTTTCCTCCTTATCTATGCAAGAAGGTTAGCTCATCACGATATTAATGGAAAATGTCAATAAAATTTCATTTTCCAGCCAGTTGCTATAGCATTGCCACGACCATAGCACGACAATAGAATCTTTCCTCCATATTTATGCATGCAAGTTAGGGCACCGCGATACTTGTCGGAAATGTCAATAAAATTAAATTTCTCAGCCAGATTGTATTGCACTGCAATTCCTATAACGCGCCAATAGAACCTTTCCTCCTTATTTATGCAAGAAGGTTACCACAC
>NW_016919276.1:0-1162 GCF_001483705.2 Eufriesea mexicana
CCTAACGTAACCGAACGTTATATAACTGAAATTAACGCGAAGCGACCACTATTTCTTGCCTCATCGCAGCCAAGCGAAACATGCTTTAGGAGAGTAGAGAGCAGAAACACGTATTGTCGCAGTGTAGGGCAGAAGAGACGAAGCTATCCATGCTTAACCATGGCCAACATAACCTAACCAAACGTAGCATAACTAGAGATGCGGGCCGCGACTACTATTGCTAGACGCCCCATGCCCAAGCAGAATGCAGTAGCGCACAGTGGAGTGCAGAAGCACACAGGAAAACAGTGTATACCACAAAAGTCAAAGCTAACCTGGCCTAACACAAACAAACATAACCTAACCAAACGTAGCCTAACTCAACATAACGTGACGTGACAACTATCACTAGACACTCCAGAGTCGAGCAGAGTTAGGTGGAGCAATACAGGGCGCAGAAATACTCCGAACAGCAGTGTATGGCACAAACTTCACTGCTACATTTTCCTAACCTGTCAGAACGGAATATAACCGAACGCTACCTAAGATAACCTAACGTGCCGAGGCCACTATTGCTGTAAACCCCACATGCTACATAAGATAACCTAACGTGCCGAGGCCACTATTGCTGTAAACCCCACAGCTAAGCAGCATACACTAGGGCACACGAGATCTCATGGTGTTGCCAAATAGCAGCGAACAGCGGAAAAGTCAAATATATCACAACATAACGCGATCTAACCTAACCTAACCAAACGTAGACTAGCAAAGCATACCGTGCCGATGCCACCATTTTTGGCAACCCCAGTGCCGTGCAGAACATACTAGAGCACAGTAGAGTACAGATATACGCCGAATAGTAGTGTATAGCACAGAAGTCGAAGTCATCATAACCAAACCTAACGAAAGCTAGCCTAACCAAACATAATATATCTCAACCTATCGTATCGCGACCACTATTTCTGGCGACCCCAGAGTCGAGCAGGTTATAGTAGAGCAATGAATAGCGCAGAAATCCACCGAATAGAAGTATATAGCGCAAAAGTCAAAGACAGACCCGTCTATCCCAACCAATCGTAACGTAACCAAACGTAACACAGCTCAACCTAACAAGACAAGGCCACAACAACGGCCTCCACAGAGGCAAGCAGAATGTACTAGAGCACAGTAGGGCGCAGAAGTC
>NW_016919277.1:0-226 GCF_001483705.2 Eufriesea mexicana
TCTGTTGGCATGCTATAGCCATTGCAGTGCTATAGAATCTGGCTGGAAAATTCAATTCCATTGTCAATTGCGGTTAATATTGTGGTGAGCTTACTTTCTTGCATAAATAAAGAGGAAGGATACTATTGGCGTGCAGTAGCGATTGCAACGCTATAGAATCTGGAACGAAAATTCAATTTCATTGGCATTTTCCACTAATATCATTGTGAGCCGACTTTCTTGCATA
>NW_016919278.1:0-283 GCF_001483705.2 Eufriesea mexicana
TATAGAATCTTGCTGGAAAATACATTTTTAATGACATTTTCGATTGACATCGTGGTGACCCTGACATCTTGGATATATAAGGAGGAAAGATTCTACTGACGTGCTGTAGCTATTGCAATGCTATAGAATCTGGCTGGAAAATTCAATTTCATTGAGTTTTTCGACAAATATCGTGGTGAACAAACCCACTTGCATAAATAAGGATGAAATATACTATCTCCGCGCTATAGCCATTGCAATGCTATAGAATCTTGCTGGGAAATACATTTTGATTGACATTTTC
>NW_016919279.1:0-23857 GCF_001483705.2 Eufriesea mexicana
ATTTGATCATTCTGGAATTGGTAAGGAGTCGAATTAATTAGTGAACAGATTAATCCAACGGCAGCAGTGCTTCGTAGGTGGATGTATTAAGTATCGTAATGACAATTGTAATTGTGTCTAGACGTTACTGATGGATGCATTGTTTATTCTACAGCTAGTGAGGGATATGAATCGTCAGTGAAGGAACCAAAAAATTGGCTTGAAGACTGTAGTGATATCTGTACTCAGTACAATCCTGACGTATGTCAATGCCTCCAGCGACAATTGATTTATCCGTTGATCATTCTAGGACTGCTGTATAGATTAATTACAACCGGCCACAGTCCTCTGTTGGTGGGTGTACTGACCACGGTACAGACAGCTTTAAATGTAAGTAGACATAAACCATCTACACAATGATAACACTAGATCGCCTCTGGAATTTAAATCATCACGGAACAAATTAATCCAAGTACCGTGATGACGGCAGTAACCGGCAGTATGACGTTATTTGTTAATGTCTCGAGCGACAACGGATTCGTCTTTTGTCGCTATAGTTTTGCTATAGAATTTAAAGCATGATCGACCATATTATTCAAACGGCTGCCGTGCACTGTGGATGGCCATACTTAGTATGGCATTGACACGGCTCAATGTAACTAGCGACAATTGTTCGGTCAATCGACCATTCTGCAATTTCATAATGACACACATGGTCAACGAAGCGATTAATTCAATGGCTATAGTATTCAGTAGATGGCAGCACAATGTACTTTATTGCCCGTCCTCAATAGCACTACCCACACAAAATCTCTCCACTTGTCATTCTAGAATATATATGGAACTTAAATCATCAGTGAACAGAATAACCCATCGGCTACAGTGCTCTGGTGGTAGATATAACACATACCGTGCTGTCTATTGTAAATATCTGCACCCATGAACGGCATATATATATATTGATGATTTAAGAGCTGCGGAGGAATTTAAATCATCATTGGACAAATTTATCCAACGTCTACAGTATTGTAGAGATGTTTGTCCTCAACAATGTGTTGTGAAATTGTAACATCTCGAGCGATAAGAGGTCTGTTTTCAGGCATTCCAGATTTGCATTAGAATTTAAATCATCAAGGAACAGGTGTATCCAACGGCTACAGTGCTTTGTTAGTGGATGTAGCGAGTATCGTAATGACAGTTGTAAATAACTCTAGCCCCAAACGAACTATGCAATGGCTATTCTGGAATTTCGGTGGAATTTAAGTCAGGGGTGAACAAACTAGTACAACTGCTACAGTACCCTGATGACTGATGCACTCAGTACTGTTGTGCAAATTGTTAATACCATGTACGATAATGCATCCGCCTGTCGCCATTTTAGAGAAGCTACAGAATTCAAATCATCAGTGATCAGACTATTCCATCGGCTACAGTGCTATGTTGATGATTGTACCATGTATCGTGTGGTAAACTGTAAATATTTCTTGCCATAGCCGTACTGAGCACTGATTATTCTTGACTTGCTTTGAAAATTGCATAATCACTGAAGAAATTAATACAACGTCTATTGTACTGTGATTATGGCCATAAACATTGAAGTTTCGTAGATTGTTGACGTCTCGAGCGATAATCGGCCATTCCTTTGTCATTCTAGGATTGGAATATTACTTAAATCATCACTGAGCAGCTTATTCCTATGGCTACATTGCTCTATGTGTGGATGTGCCAACTACCGTTCTGGGAATTGTAAATGTACTTAGATGTAAAGGATTCATAAACTGATTATTCTAGAGCTACTGTGGAACGCGTATCACCAGTGAACTGATTAGTACGGTGGCTGCCGTACTGTGATGACGGCTGTACACAGCACTGTCAAGTCAGTTGTTAATACCTCGAGCTATGACGCACCTTCCTTTTGTCATTCTTGAATTGGAATTGTACCTAAGTCACCAACGAACAACTTAATACAACTGCCATACTGATCTATCGGTGTATTTACCAGGTATTGCGTCGCGTGTTTTAATTATCGCTAGACAGAATTGTTGTACACATTGATTATTCCAGAATAAATGCGGAATTTAAGTCATCACTGAAGAGATTAGGCGAACGGCTGTAGAGATCTCCTTGTTGACGTACCAACTACAGTACTGGTGATTGTAAACTTCTGTAGCCACAACTGAAGTATGCATTGGTTATTCAAGTGCTACTGATGTATATACGGCGTCAATGATAAAATAAATTCAAATGCTACAGTACTGTGATGGAAGCTCTACTTCGTATTGTGTTGTCAGTTGTTAATAACTGGAGCGGTAATGGATCTGTCTCTTGTCACAGTAGAATTGCTATAGAAACAAAATCATCTTTGAGTGGGTCAATCCAACGGCTACAGTGCGATATTGATGGATGTACTAAGAACCTTTGTCATTCTAGTACTGCTATGGGACACAATTCATCAGTGAAAATATTAATCAGCCGGCAATAGTGCTCTGTTGCTTTGTCTACTTCGTACCGCACTGCCGATTGTAAATTTCTCTGGCCATAACCGTACTGTAGATTGAATATTCTAGAATTGCTTGGAATTCACATCGCCAGTCAACAAAGCAGTGCAACTGCTACGGTACTGTGATGATGGCAACACTCAGTACCGTATTGTTAATTGCTAATACCTCGCGGAACAGTGGATCTGTCATTTGCCATTTTATATTTGCAATAATATATAAATCTGCATTGAACAGAATAATCCAACGGCTAGAGTACTCTTCCGGTGGATGTACTAGGTACTGTCATATCAGTTGTAAATGTATCTAAACATAACCGTACCATACATCGGTTGTTCTAGAGTGGCAGTGGTCTTTAAGTCTTCAATGGACAAATTAATAACGCGGCTGCAGTGCCATGATGATGGCTGCTCTCTGTACTACGTTGTCAATTGCAAACATGACGAGGGACAACGTACCTGCACTTTTAATCTAGAAGTGTGGTAAAATATAAGTCATAAGTCAAGAGACTTATCGAACGGAGAAGGTTGGTAGATGTACTAAGTACCGTATTGTCAATTGTGCATATCACTGGCCATAACTGTACTATATATAGGATATTCCAGAGTAGCTTTTGCACTGTATTTCATCTGTGTACATACGATCCGACGTCCACAGAAATGTGATGATATCTGCAATCAGATCTGTGTTGTCAGACGTTATTGCCTCAAGGGATATTGGATATGTGTTTTGTCATTCTATAATTGCTATAGCAACTAAATCTTTACTGAACAGATTCATCCAACTGCTACATGGATCTGTTAGTGGATGTACCAAGTACCATAATGTCAAGGTTCAATATCTCCAGTAATAACTATACGTAACATAGGTTATTGCAGAATTGCATTGGAAATTGCATCAACAGTCGGTGAAGTAATCCAACGGTTGCATTACCGTGACGATGACTGTACTCAGTACTCTCTTGTCTATTCATAACATATCGAGGGATAATGGATCCGTGCTTTGTCATTCTGGAATTGCCAGGGTACTTAAATAACAAGTGAAGATATTAGTCTAGCTGCAGCAGTGCTCCTTTGGTGGGCGTACTAAGTAACGTACATTCAATTTTAAATATATCTAGCAATACACGTACAATACATTGATTATTCTAGATTTGCGTTGGAATTTACATCATCAGGAAACAAATGATCCAATGTCTAGAGTGCTCTGCTGATGACTGTGCTCAGAACCGTGTTGCCAATTGTTCATACCTGTGGGGCTAATGGATTTTTCCGTTTCCATTCTAAAAATGATGTAGGAAATACATTATCATTGAACAGATCAATCAACCGGCTACAGTGCTCCGTAGGCGTATGAAATACGTGACGCACCGTCAACTATGAGCATCTTTAACCGCAACCGTGCCATGCATTGGTTATTCTAAAATTGCTTCGAAATTTTCATCACCTGTGAACAAGGTAGTGCAACTACTACGGTACTATGATGATGGCTGTACTCAGTGCTGTGTTGTCAATTTTATATGTCTCAAGGGACAATGGATCTCACTTTCCTCATCCTTGAGAAGCTGTACAATGTAAATCTTCAGTCCACAGATTAATACAACGGCAACTGTGATCCGTTGATGGATATGGTAAGTACCGCACCGTTAATTGTAAATATCTCTAGATATAACCGTTATATAAACTCATTATTCCAGAATGGCTGCTGAATTCAAATCATAGATAAACAAATTAATCCCTCGGCTACGGAACGTGACGATGGCAGTAACTTTTAATGTGCTGTCAATTGCAAATACGTTGAGGTACTACGGATCAGAATATTTCGTTCTAGCATTGCCGTAGAATGCATGTCATCAGTGAAGAGATTAAACCTACGGCAACAGTTTTCTGTTGGTAGATTCACTATATGCCGTATGGACAACTATATAAATCGCTATCCACAAACGTACCGTGGACAGGATCTTCTAGAATCACAATGGGAATTAAGTCATGATTGTACAAATTATTCCAACGGCCACAGTACTCTGGTGATGGCTATACTTGGTACTGTGTTTTCAAATGTTAATATCATCAGGGAGAATAGAGCAGTCATATGTCACTCTAGAAATGCTATAGAACATAAATCACCAGTGAACAGAGTAATCTATCGGCTACAGTGCTCTGTAGGTAGATGTAATGAGTACCGTATTGTTAATTGTATCTATCACTGGGCATAACCGTACTATACATAGGTAAGACTGGAATTACATTGGATCTTAAATAATCAATGAACATGTTGTTCCAGCGGCTACAGTACTGTGATGTTGGCTCACTCAGGACTGCGGTGCCAATTGTTTACATCTCGAGCGATAATGTACCCGTCCTTTGTCATACTATAATTGCTGTTGTATGTAAGTCATCAATGAAAAGATTAATCCAACAGCCACAGTGCTTTTTCGGTGTATGTACTTCGTACCTCCCTGACAATTGTAAATATCTCTGGCCATAACCGTTCTAAACGTTGATTATTCTAGAAATGCTTCGGATTTTATATAACCAGTGACCTTAGTAATCCATCTGTTACGGCACTGAGGTGATGGCCGTACTCAGTGCTGTGTTGTCAATTGCGAATCTCCCGAGGCATAATGTGTATGTCCACTTTCCTCCTTGAATTGCTGCAGAACATGAACCATCAGAGAACGGAGATTATCCAACAGCTTCAGCGATCTGTTGTTGTATGCATTATGTACCGTACTGGCTGTTGTAGGCAACTCTAGCTATAACCGTACTATACACTGATCTGCCCAGAATTCCTATAGAACCGTTTCAGTGAACGGATTTATCGAACGAATACAGCACTGTGGTGGTTGCTGTGCTCAGTACTGTGTTAAAAAGTGTTTACGTCTCGAGGGATAATATATCTCTCATTTGCCATTCTATAGTAGCCATAGAAACAAGATCATCATTGATCAGATTGATACAACTGCTGCAGTACTCTGCTAGTGTATGTTCTACGTACCATACTCCCAATTGTGAATATCCCTAGCCTGATCCGTGCTATACATTGGCAATTCTAGAAATGCTGTACACCTGACATCGTCAGTCAACAAATTAATCCAGCGCCTACGTTACTGTTATGAAGATGTGCTCTGTCCAGCTATGTAAGCAGTTAGCTCATGGGAATATTATATATCTGTAATTAGTCATTGTAGAATTGCTATAAAATCTAAGTCATCACTCTATAGATTATTCCAAATGCTACAGTGATCTAATGGTGGATGTTATAGGTATGTCAGTTCCGATTTTCTCTGGCCATATGCGTGCTATACACTGGCTATTCTGGAATGGCTGTGGAATTTACATCATCAATGGATACATTAATCCAGCTGCTACAGCACTGTGATTACGTTTGAACTCAGCACTGTGCTGCCATTCCTTAATGTCCCGAGCGATAGCGGATGTATCCGTTGCGATTCTAGAGTTGCCATAATATCGAAATAACCATTGAACAGATTAATACAACGGCAACTGTCCTCTGTTGGTGTTTGTACAGATTACAGTACTCTCAATTGTAAATATCTCCAGGTATCCCCGTACTATACATTGACCATTCTAGTATTCCTTCGGAATCTTAATCGCCAGTGAACAAATTAGTCCCACGGCTACAATACTGTGGTGATTGGTGTATTCTGTACTGCGTTCTCAATTGCAAATATCTCGAGGGATGATAGATACTGTTATTGCCATTGTGGAATTGCTAGGCTACATAAACCATAAAAGAAATCATCATTCCAAGGGCAAGAGTTCTCTGTTGGTGGATGTAATAAATGATGCGCTGTGAACTGAATGTATGTCTAGACACACCCATGATATTCATAGGTTATTCTAGAATTGCTGTAGAATTTAAAACTTTGGTGAGCATATTAATCCAACGCCTACGTTACTGTGATGACGTATGTGATCAGCCCTACTATATTAATTGCCAATGTCAGGCGATGTAACGAATCTGTAGTTCGTCATTCTAGAATTGCTGCATAATATATATGGCCGGTGAACAGATTAATCAGACGGCTACGGTTCTCCGTTGGCGTATGTACTACGTTCCATACAGTCAATTGTAAATATCTCCAAACATGGAAATTCCATACGTTGATTAGTGTAGAATTACTTTGGAATTTACATCACCAGGGAGCAAGTTAGTCCATTGGCTACAGAACAGAGATAACGGATGGTCTCTGTACTGTGTTGTCCACTACAAATACCCCAAGGCATAATGGATCCCTCCTTTTCCATTCTAGAATTTCTGTATATGTATATCATCACAGAGTAGAGTATTCCTACAGCTACAGTGTACCGCACTGCAAATTGTAGATATCTCTAGACATACCCGTACTCTACATTGATTGTTCCAGAATAAATGTGGAATTTGATTCGTCGATGAACAAATTGTTCCATCGGCTGCAGTAATGTGGTAGTGGCTACGCTCAGTACTGTATTTTCATTCATTAATGTCCCTTGCGAAAATGGATCCGTCTTTTGCCATTCTAGAGTTGCCGTGGAATATAAATTATCAATGAACAGACTAATCCAACTGCTAAGGTGCTCTGTTGGAGGACGTACTAAGCCCTGCACTGTTAGTTGTAAATACCTCTGGCCATAACTGTTCCATGCGCTGGTTACGTTAAATATGCATTGCAACTTACATCGCCAGTGAAGAAACTAATCCAATGGCTACAGTACTGTGCTGATGACTATACTGAGGACTGTTTAGTCAATTTTTAACACCTCGCGGGAGGATCCAGCTGTCCTTTTTCATTCTAGAAGTGCCATAGATTCTATGTCATCATTGAGTAGATTAATCCTACGGCTGTAGTGCTCCCTTGCTGGATGCACAGGTAACCTAACTCTCAACTAGATGTATATCTAGCCTTAGCAGTCCTATATATTGAATACTCTATGCGTGCTTTGGAATTTACATCGTCAGTGGACAAATTTATCCAAGGCCTGCAGGGCTGAAATGCCGAATGCATCGTCCACCGCACTGGGTGCATCAAATACCTATAACCATAACTGATGTATACGTTGATTATGCTAGAACTACTGCAGAATGTATGTCATCAGTCACGTGTTTAATCCAATATCTGCGGAACTGCGATGATGCCTGCACTCGGTAGCGTTTCGTCAACTGTTAATGCCTCGAGCGTCAATGGGTCAGCAGTTTTTCGTTCCAGAATTGCAGTTGAACCTAGTACATTATTAAACGGATCAACCAAACGTCTACATTAATCCGTGAATAGATAGAATACAACCGTACACACAATTGGAGGTAAGTCTGGCCGCAACCGTGCTATATATTAGCTAATCCAGCCAAGCCTCGGAAATTACCAGTGATAAAATTTATCCAACGGCTACAGTGCTCAGTTGGTGGATGCATGAAATACCGTACTGGGTATTATAAATATCTCCAGCCATAACTGATGTATTCATTGATACTTCCAGACCATCTGTGGAAGTAAAGTCATCAGTGGTCAAATTAATCCAAAGGCTACAGTACCGTGATTGTAACATTACTTAGTACTGTGTTGTGAGAAGTTAATGTATCGAGCGGTTATGGATCCGCCGCTTCTCGCTGTAGAATCGTTATAGATTATAGATCAACACTGAATAGATCAATCCAACGGCTAGAAGACTCTGTTGATGTATGTAGTAAGAGCAGTACTGTCAATTGTAAATGTCTCTAGACATACCCGTACAATGGGTTGACTACACTGGACATGCTTTGTAATTTAATTGGTCACTGAAATGTTTATTTCAGCGACTACTGTGCCCTATTGGTGGATGTACGAATACCGCGATGGAAATTGCAATTATCTCTAGCCATAAAAGATGTATAAACTAATTATACCAGATCTACTGTGGAATTTGTGTCATAAATGAACATCAACTATAACGGCTACAGTGCTGTGATGAAGCCTGTACATAGTACTGACTTGTCGGATTTCAATGTCTCTAGCAATAACTGATCCGCCTTCTGTCATTCTAGAATTGCTATAAAGTAAAGTCATAATTGAACTCGTTAATAAGACGCCTACAGTGCTCTATTGGTGGCTGCACCAACTGACGTACTGAGAATTGTAAATATCTCTAGCCATGACTTATGTATACATTAATTACCCTAGAACAATTTTTTAATAATCTGCATTTTGTTTCTAGAATTGCTATATAATGTAAATAGTCCTTCAACGTTTCGATACAACGGCACCTGAGGTTTGTTGACGGATGTAGTGTTGACCGTACTGTCAGTTGTAAATACCTGTAGCCATAACCGTACTATACATTGATTAATCTAAAATTGCAGTTAAATTTAAATTATCAGTGGAGGACTTAATCCAACGGCTAATGAAGTACGATGATGTCTGTATACAGTTCTGTTTCGTCAATTCTCAATATCTCGAGCCCTATCCGTACTATGCATGGATTATTCTTGCTTTGTCGATAAACTGGCATTATTTGTGAACAAATTCCTGCAGCGGCTAAAGTAATGTGATGATGCACGCACTGGGTACTCTCCCGTCAATTGTTAATGTCTCGGCGGGTAATGGGTCAGCCCATTGGAATTCTAGAATTGCAATTGTATTAAATTATCACTGAACTGATTAATCCAACGACTGCTGTCCTGTATTGGTGGATGTACCTACTACACTGCAGGGAATTGTAAATATCTCTGGCAAAAACGGGTGTATACATTGATTATCCTACAACCATAGTGGAATTTATATCATCAGTAGACAAGTTCATTCAACGGCTGCAGGCCTCAGTTGGTGGATGCTTCAACTACTTCACTGGGTACTTTAAATAACTCTAGCCATAGCTGATGCATGCATTGGTTATTCTAGAGTTAGTGTGTACTTTGTGTCATCAGTGAACAAATTAACAGAACGACTACAGTACTATCGTGAAGGATGTGCATAGCGTTGAGTCGGCAGTTGTATATGTATCGAGCTATAACGGATCCATCTTTTGTTATTCAGGAACTGCTATACAATCTCGCTCGTCATTGAACTGATCGATCCAACGGCTACAGTGTTCTGTTGATGGGTCGTCCAAAAACCGTACTGTCAACTGGAAATATATGTAGCCATATCTGT
The DNA here is from genome assembly GCF_001483705.2 of Eufriesea mexicana. Lineage (NCBI taxonomy): Eukaryota > Metazoa > Arthropoda > Insecta > Hymenoptera > Apidae > Eufriesea > Eufriesea mexicana. The sequence goes on from NW_016919279.1 coordinate 9,604, forward strand.
ACTATGCGTTGATTATGCTTGAACTGCTGTTCATATGAAATTATCAGAGAGCAAATTATTATACAGCCACTGTACTGCGATGATGCCTGTACTCGGTAGTGTTTCGTCAATTGTTATTTTCTCAAGAGATAGTGCGTCAGTCCAATGTCATTCTAGAATTGCCATAAAATTTAGATCACACCTGAATAGCTTAATCGAACGGCTACAGTGCTGTATTGACTGACGCACCATCTACCGTACTGGGTATTGCAAATTTCTCTGGACACAATTGACGTATACGTTGATTCTTCCTGAACAACTGTGGAATTTAAGCCATCAGTGATCAGATTAGTCCAATGACTAAAGGACTGTGCTAATGGCTGCAGCCAGCAACGTCATGTCAATTTTTCATATCTCGAGCGATAATGGGTCAATGTTCTGTTCTTCTAGAATTGCTGTTGGATATTAATCATCAATGAACATGTTAATCCAGCAGCTACAGTGCTTTGTTGGTGCATGTACATCGTACATTCTGTCAATTCCATATAGCTGTAGCCACAAACGTACTATGCATTAATTTCTCTAGAGTTGCTGTTCAACTTAAATTATAAGTGAACAAATTATTCCAACGGGTGAAGTACTGTGATGTTGGCTGTACTCAGTACTGTTTTGTCGTTTATTAATGTCTTAGGCGACAATGGTGCAGTCATAGTCATTCAAGTATTCCAGTGACTTATAATTCATCACTGAGCAGATAAATCCAACGACTGCAGTGCTGTATTGGTGAATATATCAGCTACAATGCTGAGAATTGCAAATGTATCTATGCATCACTGATGGATACATTTGTTCATCTAGAAATGCACTGGAAATAAGGTAATCATTGAAAAGGTAAATCTAAATGCTACATCGATCTATTGGTGGATGTACTAAGTAGCATAAAGTCAATTGCGAATAACTTTAACCGGACCCATACGATGCACTGATTATTCTGGAATTTCCGTCAAACGCACGCGGTGAGTGAACAAACCATTCCAACGGCTGGAGTACTGTGACGATGGTTGCACTTAGCACCGATTGTGGAATTGTTAGCGTCTCGAGGGATAATGGATCTGTTTTCTGCCATTCTAGAGTTGCTTTTGAAACTACATCATCATTGAAGGGTTTAATTTAACAGCTACAGCGCACTGATGATGGATGAACAAAACCGTACTGTCAATTGTAAATATCTGTATCCATATCGGTACTATGCTTCGATTATTCAAGAATAGCTGTTAAATTTAAGTTGCTAGGCACCAAATTATTCCAACGGCTAAAGTATATTAATGTTGGCTCCTCTCAGTAGTGTTTCCTCAATCGTTAATTTGTCGAGCGATAATGTGTCAGTCATTTGCCATCCCAGAAATGCTATTGCATCTAACATAATCAATGTATAGGTTAATTCAGCGGCCACATTGCTACTTTGATGGAAATAATATGTACCGTACAGTCAGTTGTTAATATCTCTAGCCATAACTGTACTATACATTGATTACTCTAGAATAGCTGTTGAAATTAAATTATCGGTCAAAAAATTAGTCCCACAGCTAATGTACCGTGGAGATGTCTGTACACAGTACTGTTTCGCCAATCTCTAATGCCTGGAGCGATAACGGGCCGGTACTTTGTCACTCTAGAAATACAATAAAACTGCAATCATCACTGAACAGGTTAATCCAACGGCTACTGTGCTCTATTTCCAGATGTACCGGCTACCGTACCGCGAATCATAAATACCGCTAACCATAGCTGATGTATTCTTTGATAGTTCCAGACCTACTATGGAACATCTATCATCATTGAACACACTAATCCAATGGCTGCAGCACTCTGGTACTGGCTGTAGTGAGTGCTGTTATGTCAAATGTAAATATCTCGAGCTGTAACGGATGTATGCATTGTAAGCCTAGAATTGCTGCAGAACTTAAATCATCATTGAGCAGGTTAATCCGACGGCTACAGTAAATTGTTTGCGCATGTACAGTGTACCGTACCGTCATTTGTAAATATCTGCAGCCATAGCCATACTATATATTGATTGTTCTAGAATTGCTGCAAAATTTATACTATCAGTGAAGAAATCATTCCAATGACAATAGAACACCAGCGGTGGCTGTATTCAATACTCTTTCTTCAATTGTTAATGTCTGGAGCTATAACAATAGAACACCAGCGGTGGCTGTATTCGATACTCTTTCTTCAATTGTTAATGTCTGGAGCTATAACGGAACTGTCTTTTGTCATCCTGGATATACTAAAAAGCATAGATCAACATTGAAGAGGTGAATTCAACGGCTACAGTGCTCTGTTGATGGATGTACTAAGTACCGATATGTGAACAGTAAATATCTGTAGCCATAACCGTACTATGCATTCATTATTCTACAATTGCTGTGAAACTTATATTATTGGCGAGCAGATAAGTCCAACGGCCAAAGTGCTCCGGTGATTGCTGTACTCAGCACTCTTTCGTCAATTATTAATGTCTCGAGGGATAATGCATCTGTCCTTTGTCACACTTGAATTGCAATGGAAACTTGATCACCACTGACTGGATTAATGCGATGGTTCAAATCCTCTATTGGCGGATGTACAGGCTAACGGACTGTGAAATGTTAATATCTCCAGCCATAACATATGTATGCGTAGGATATTTTAGAATTACTGTGGAATGTATGTTATTTCTGAACAGATCAATCCAAGGGGTTCAGTGATCTCGTGGTGGACGTACCAGCTACCGCACTGGGAATTGTCAATATCTCTGTCCATAGATGGTGCTTTCATTGATTATTCTAGGACTACAATGAAATTTATATCGTGCGATAGAAGATTAATCCAACAGGAGCCCTACTGTGATGATTGTTGTACTCTACACCCATTCGTCAGTTATTAATGTCTCGTACTACAACGGAGCTGTCATTTGTTATTCTGGAACTTCCATACTATCTACATCAATAGTGAACAGGATAATACACCGGCCGCAGCGCACTATCGATGGATGTACTACGTACCGTAATGTTAGCTGTGAATATATCTATCTATAATATATTGCGTATTCTAGAATTGCTGCTAAATTTAATGTATCGGTGAAGAGATTAGTCCAATGGCTTAAGCACTCTGATTGTAGCTACACTCAGTACTCTTTCGTCACTTGTTAATTTCTCGAGCTATAACGTACTTGTCTCTTGCATTCTAGTATTGCTACAGAATCTTAATCACCATTGAACATATCAATATAACGGCTACATTGCCCTGCTGGTGGAAGTGCTAAGAACCGTACTGTCAATTGTTAGAGTCCCAAGCATTAACCGTACTATACATTGAGTAGCCTAGACTTGCCTTGAAATCTAATTCATCACTGAACTGATTAATCCAAAGGCTACACTTGCTCCAATGGTGGATGCGCCAACAACCGTACCGGCAATTTTAAATGTCTTTTTGCGTAACTGTTGTATGAAATGATTATAATTGATCTACCGCGGAATTTAAATCGTGAGTGAACAGAGTAATCCAGCAGCTGTACTACTGTGGTAATGGCAGTGTTCGGTACTGTTATGTCGACTGCTAAAAGCAACGGATGTGCCTTTCGTCTTTCTAGAATTGCTGTTAAATCTACATCATTACAGAAGAGGTTAGTACAACGGCTACAATTATCCCTTGATGGATGTACTAAGTACCGTGCTGTCAACTGTAAATATCTGAAGCCATATGCGTAATAAGCATAGAAAATACTAGAGTTGTTGTTAAACTAAGATTAACATTGAAGAAATTTGTCCAATGTGCAAAGCATTGTGGTCATGGCTGTACTCAGTGCTGTTTCGACAATAGTTATCGTCTCGAGAGATAATTGGTCAGTCCTTGGCCGATCCAGATTTGCCAAAGGGCTTAAATCATCACTGAACACACCAATCCAACTGATACAGTGCTCTATTGATGGATGTGCTAAGAAATGTACATGCAATTATAAATATCTCTATTCGCAACCGTACTATATATTGATTATTGTACACTTGTCTTGAAATTTACATCATCAGCGAACAGATTAGCACAACGGTCAAATTAATATGATCGTGGCTGTCCTCAGAACCCCATCGCCAATTGTTAATGCCACGAGGGATAATGGGACAGTCCTTTGACATACATGAAGTACTATATAACCGAACATCATCACCGAACATGATAATTCAACTGCTACGATGCTCTGGTGATGGACGAACTAAGTGCCGCACTGAAAATTGTTAACTTTTGTAGCCATGATCATACCATAAATTGATTATTATGAAATTGCTGTTAAATTGTATTATCAGTAATCTAATTAGCCCAGCGGCCAAAGTGTTGTGATGATGGCTGCACACAGTACTTCTTCGTTGATTCCTGGCGTCTCGAGCGATATTGGGTCTGTCCTTTGCCAACCCAGAATTGCAATAATACTAATATGCTCACAGCATAGATTTATCCAGCGACAGCAGTCCTTGGATGGCTGCTGTACTCAGTGCCGTTATTGCAATTATTACTTTCTCAAGCTAGAACAGATCTCTCTAATGCGATTCTAGAGACGCAATACTACCTACATCCTCATTGAACAGGCTTCTCTACGGCTACAGTGCTCTCCTGATATATTTACTATGAACCGTACTTTCAATTATAAATATTTCTAGCCATAACCATACATTGTTTATTCTGGACTTGCTCTGGAACTTACATCATCAGTGAACAAATTAATCGAGCGTCTACGTTACTCTGATGATGGCTGCATTCATTACTGTTTCGTCAATTTTTAATGCATGGAGAGATTATTGGTCAGTCCGTGGTGTCTATAGAATAGCAATAGTATTTATACCATCAAAGAACAGACTAATCCACGGGCTACACTGCCGTACTGGTGGGTCTACCAACTATCGTACTTGGAATTGTGGATACATCTAGCAATAACTCATCTGTAAATTGATTAATCCAAAAATACAGTGCAATTTGAATACTCAGTGAACGGAGTAATGCAGCGGCTGCAGTACTGTTGCGATGGCTGTACTCAATACGCTTATGGCAATTGGTAATATCTCCAGCTATGGCGAATCCATCTTGTGTCATTCTAGAGTTGCTATGGATTGCACATCATCATTGAACAGGTTGTGCCGACGGCTGCACTGTTCTGTTGATTGATCCACTATGTACCGTACTGTCAAATTATGAATATCTGTTGCCATAACCTTGCAATACACTGATTTTTCACGGATGACTGTTAATATTATGTTATGAGTGATCAAATAGGTCCAGCGGTAAAAGAACTATGATCGTAGCTGTACTGAGAACCATTTCTTCGGATGTTAATATCTCGAACGATAATGGGTCATTCCTTTGTCATTCTAGAAATGCAGTAGTATTTAAATCATCACTGAACAGATAAATTCGACCACTACAATGCTCTATTGGAGGATGGACCGACTACTGCACTGGGAGGTGTGAATACCTCATGCCGTAACTGATGTATTGATTGATTATTCTGAACTACTGTCGAACTTACATCATCTCTGGGCAGATTAGTCCAGCGACAGCAGTCCTCTCTTGGTGGTGCACCAATTACCTTCTTGGGAATAGTAAACGTCTCTAGCCACATCTGATGTATACATTGGTTGTTCTAGAACTGCTGTGGAAATAAGATCATCAGCGTACACATTAACACAGCGGCTGCAGTGCTGTGATCGTGTCTGTACTGATTGCAGTTATGTCAATTGCTAATATCTCGTCTACAGCAACCTGTCCTTTGTCATTCTGGAGTTGCTTTAGAATCTCCATTATCATTGAGCAGGTTAATGTAACGGCGGCAGTAACCTGTTGTTGAATGTACCAACTGCCGTACTGGGATTTGTAAACATCTTCAGCCACAGCCGTACTATATATTGATTATTCAAGGCATGCTTTGGAATTAACATCACCTGTGAACAAATTAACCAAGCGTCTGCATTACTGTGATGATTGCTGTACTCAGTACAGTTTCGTCATTTGTTGTTTCTAGAGCGAAAATGCGCCTGTCCTTTGCCATTCTAGAATTAGTATAGATTACAAGCCATCACTGAACATATTAATATAATGGCTGCAGTGCTGTATTGGTGGATGCACCGAAATACCGTACTGGGGAAAGTGTACATCTCTAGCCGTAACTGAGGTATACATTGATCGCTATAGAATTGCCATAGAATATAAACATTCATAGAACAGGTCGATTCAACGGCTACAGTGCTCCACTGGTGGATGCACAACTACCGTAATGGGAATTGTAAGTACCTCTAGCCATTACACTTGTATACATTGGTTATTCTTGACCTAGTGTGGAACACAAATTATTAGGGAGCAAGTAGGTACAACGGCAAAAGCAATGTGATGATGGCTCTACTGAGCACTCTTTCGTCAATTTTTATTGCCCCGAGCGATAATGGGCCAGTCCTTTGTCATTCTGTAATTGCAACATAATTTGTATCATCCCTGAGCAGATTAAAACGACGGCTAATGCGCTTTATTGGTGAATGTGTCAACTACCGAACAGGGAATTTTAAATATATCCAGCCATAACTAAAGTATACATTGGCTATTGTAGAGCTACCGTGGACTTGAGGTCATCAGTGAACAGATCACTACAACGGCTGCAGCACTCTTTTGAATAATGCGCTCGGTAATGTTATGTCAATTGATATTATCTAGAGTTAAAAGTATCTGCCTTTCTTCATTTTATAAAGGCAATAGAATATAAATCGTCATGGAACAGGTAAATCTGGCGGCTACAGTGCTCTTTTAGCAGATGTAAAAGGGACGGTACTGTCAATTTTATGTATCTCTAGCCACGACCGTACTATATATTGATTACTCCAGGCTTGCTTTGGAAATTGCATAATCAGTGAACAAAATGATGAAGCGGCTACAGTACTGAGGTGATGACCATCCACAGCACTGTGTTGTCTACTTTTAATATAAAGGAGGACGGTAAATCTTCGCTTTGTCACACTAGAATTGCTTTATGGTTTAAGTCATCAGGAAAGAAAGTAATCCAAGTGATGCAGTGCTGTGAGAATAGTTGTACTCACATGCGTTTTGTCAATTCTTAAAACCTCGTTTTATAATGGACCTGCCTTCTCATTCTATAATTGCTATAATATTTAAATCATCATTGAGCGGAATAATCCACCGGCTACAATGTTCTGTCTGTGGATGTGCTGTGTATCGTACTGTCAGTTGTAAATATCTCTAGCCATAACCGTAGTATACAATGATAATTCTAGAAATGCTTTGGAACATATACCATCCGTGTATGTGGTAATAACAACGGTTACTGTACTGCGATGGTGTCTCCAATCACTACTATGTTGTCAATTGCCAACATATCGTGGGGCAATGTGTCTGTCCTTGTTCACTCCAGAATTGCAGTGGAATATATATCACCAGTGAACCGACTAATCCTACAGCTGCAGACCTCTGTTTGTTGATATAATTAGTAACGTACTGTCAATTGTGAATATCACAAACGTACTATAAATTCGTCACTGGAATTTATGGATAATTTTATTCATGAGTGAAGAAGATAATCCAGGGAATAGAGTAATGTGACGATGGCTCTACTCAGTACGGCAACGTCAATTCTTAACGCCTTGTGAGGTAATGGGTCTGTACTTTGAAATTCTCGCTCTGCTACGGTATCTAAATCATCATTGAACTGATTAATCTATCGACAACGACGATCCTTTGGTGGACGTACTCAGTACCGAAATGTCGGATTTAAATATCCCTAGCCATAACCGTACTACACATTGATTACTCAAGAGTGGCAGTGGAATTTTAATCACCAATGAAAAAATTAATCCAGCGGCTACAGCACCGTAATGACGGATGTTCTCTGCACTATGTCGTCCATTGCTAATATCTCGTGGAATAATGGATATGCCTTTTTCATTCTAGAATTTCTGTAGAATGCAAATCATCAGTGAACAGATTACTGAAGCAGAAATAGTGCCCAGTCCGTGGAGGTACCAGTTAATGCATTTTCCGTTATAAATATATAATAGTCATAACCGTACTATACACTGATTTTTCTGCAATTACTGTAGCATTTGCGTCACCGCTGAAGAAATTAATCCAACTCCTACGTTTATGTGATGGCGGCTGTTATCATTCCTTCAATGTCAATTGTTAATGCCAGCGGAGTTAATGGTTCTTTATGTTGTCGTCGTAGTATTGCTATAGGATTTATATCATTAATGAACAGTTTAACATAACGAACACTGAGCTCTGTTGTTGGGTATACTATGTAACGTAATGTCAGCTGTAAATATCTCTAGCAACAGCCGTGCTATTTGTATATCATTTTGGAATTGCCGTTTAATATAAATCATCAATGTACATATTAATTCAACAGCAACAGTGCGCCCTTGATGCATGTACTATGTAGAGTACCGTCAATTGTAAATATCTGCAGCCATAATCCTACTATGCATTGATAAATGTGTAACTGAAATTATAAAGGAGCAAATTAGTACAACGGCTAAGCTACTGTGATGATGGCTGATCTCAGTACCGTTATGTCAATTGTTATTTTCCCGAGATATGACGGATCTATCTTTTGCCATTCTGGAGTAGCTGTAGAACCAGAATCAGCATTGCACAGGTCAATCCATCGGCTTAGGTGGTCTCTTGACGGATGTACTAGGTACCACGCTGCCGACTGTAAATGTCTCTAGACATAAGCGTATTATACGTTAATCATTCGCGAATTGCTGTCAATTTTAAGTCATCAGTGAGCAAATAACATCAGCGGCTAAAGTACTGTGATGTAGGCTCTCCTCGGAAACGTTTCGTCAACTGTTATTGTTTCGAAATATTGTCGGACAGTCCTTTGTCCCTCTTGATCTTCGATATGTAGCATATTATCACTGATTAGGTTAATCCAACGGCTACAATGTACTGTTGATGGATGTTCGAAGTACCGTCCTGTCATTTGTAAGCATATAAAGACATAACCTTACTATATTCTGATTACTGAAGGATTGCTGCTAAATTTACGTTGCCAGTGAAGAATCTACTCCAATCGCTACTGTACTGTGATGATGTCTGTACTTAATACTGCTTCGCCAATTGTTAATTCCTCGAGCTACTGTGGATGCCCCTTTTGTCATTCTAGAATTGCTATAAAATATAAATCGTCATTATACAGGTTAACGAAACGGATAGAGTGCTCTCTTGATTGATGTGCTAAGTAGCGCACTGTAAACTGTAAATATCTCTAGCCATAACCGTAAAATATATCAATTACTGTAGACTTGCCGTTTAATTTAAGTTATCAGTGAAGAGATTATTCCAGCGTCTGAGGGATTGCTATAATGGCTGTACTCAGTACCGGTTCGTCAATTGCAAATTTCTTGAGCCATGATCCGTTAGTCCTTTGTAACTGTGCAATTTTACTGGAACATAAATCCTCACTGAACAGATTATTCCGACGGCTATAGTACTCTAATGGTGTATGTACCAACTACCGTGCGAGGAATTGCAAATATCACCAGCTATATGCTGATGTATAAATATATTATTCTGGAACTACTTCGGAATGTATATCATAGGTGGGTACATAGATCCAACTGCTGCTGTACTGTTATGATGGCTGTGCACAGTACAGTAATGTCAATTGTTAATACCTCGAGCTACAACGGACCTGTCTCTTGTCATTCTAGGAACGCTATAGGATATACGTAGCCATTGAACAGGTTAATCCAACGACTACAGCGCTCTGTTGATTGATGTAATATGCACCGCACTGACAATTGTAATTATCTCTAGCCATAACCGTAGTACGCATTGATTTCCTTGGAATTGTCGTTAAAATTAAATTGTCAGTGAACAAATTAGTCCAACGGCTATAGAATTCTGAGTGGCCTCTGCTTTGTACCCTTTTGCCAATTGCCAATGCCTAGAGAGGTATTGTGTCAGTCCATCGTCATTCTAGAACTCCAATAGTATTTATATCATCACTGAATAGCTTAATCGAACGGCTACGTTGCTCTATTGGTAAATCCACCGAATACAGTACTGGGAGCTGCAAACGTCTCTAGCTATAACTGATGCATACATCAATTATTGTAGATCTGCTGTGAAATATATATCGTCACTGAACAGATTAAACCAGCTGCTGCAATACGGCGATGATGGCTGTACTCTGTACATTTTCGTCCATTGACAGTGTTTCCAGCGAAAGTCGGTTAGTCTGATGCAACTTTAGTACTGCAATAGGACTTAAATCCTCACTGAACAGATTAATCCTACTGCTACAGTGCTGAATTGGTGAACGTACCAACTACCGCACCGGGAATTCTTAAAATTTGTAGACATATCTGATGTACACATTGATTAATCCAGGTCTACTGTGTAATTTAAATGATCACTGAACAGATGAATTCGTTGACTGCGAGGATATATTGGTGGATGTACCAGCTAACGTTCTGGGAATTGTTAATATCTCTGTACATATCTGATGCATTCCTCGTTTATTCTAGGGCAACTGTGGAATTTGCATCATCAGTGGCAAAATTAATCGATCGACTGCAATACTGTGATGGTGGCTGTACACAGTCCTATTATGTCAGTTGTTAACGTCTCGAGGTATAACGCATACATCTTTTGCTATTCTAGAATTCCTACTGGATATGCATAATCATTGAACAGGTTTTTTGAGCGGCAGCTATGTTCTGCTGATGGATGTAATGTATAACGTACTGTCAACCTTAGATATCTCTAGCCATAACCGTTCTATATACTGATTATTCTAGATTTGCTGTTAAATTTAAATGATAAGTGAGCAAATTTTTCGAGCCTCTAAAGTACAGTTATGGTGGCTGTACTCAGTACTGTTGCGTCAATTGTTAACTTCCCGAGCGATAATGGGCAAGTACTTCATCATTCTAGAGTTCCAATGGAATTTAAATCATCATTGAGCAGCTTAGTCCCACGACTATATTCCACTGTTGCTGGATGTGCTATCTACTATTTCTGGGAATTGTTAATATGTCTAGCCATAACTGATGTATGCATTAATTCTTCTAGACATGCTGAGGAATTCATATCTTCATTGAACAGATTAATACAATGGCTAGAGTGCTGTAATGGTGAATGTTCTGAGAACCGTACTCTGAATTGCTAATATCTCCAGCCATATCCGTACCATACGTAGATAACCGTAGATTTGAAGTTGAAATTAAATTATCTGTGAATGAATTAGTCCATCGGCTAAAGTACTGTGACGATGGGAGTTTTCAGTACTCTTCCGCCATTTGTGAATGTCACGATCGATTATGGGCCAGTCCTTTGTCGTTCTAGAATTGCAACAATATTCAAATCATCACTGAACATCTTAGTCAAACGGCTGAGTTGCACAATTGGTGGATGCGGCAACTGCTGTCCTGGGAGTAGTGAATATCTCTAGCCATAACAGATGTATACATAGATTGTTCTAGATATACTGTGGAATTTAAATCATAAGTTAATGGAGTAATCCTACGACTGCGATACTGTGGTGATAGCAGAATTCAATACACTTATGTCAACAGTTAATATCTCCAGCTTTGAAGGATCTGTTCTTTGTTATTCTAGAATTTCTGTAGAATCAACATCATAATTGAAAAGCCATGTGCAATTGCTACAGAGGTCTGCTGTTGCATGTACTAAGTACTGTACTGGCAATTGCGAATGGCTGTAGACATAACCGCACTATTCGTTGGATATTCCAGAATTGCTGTAAAAATTAAACAATTAGTGCGCAAACTTAGTCCAACGGTTAAAGTACTGTGGTCATGGCTGTACTTATTGCTGTTTCGTCAATTGTTAATATCTGTAGCGATATAGGGTCTATCCCTTGTCATTCCATAATTGAAATGGTATATAATTCATCGCTGAGCAGCTTAATACAACGGTTACACAGCTCTGTTAATGGATGTGCGTTGTACCGTACGATCAATTCTAAATATCTGTAGCCATAAATGCTCTATACATTGACTATTCCAGAATTGCTGTTAAAATGAAGTTATCAGCGGTCCAATTAGACCAATGGTGAAATATCTTCTTTCATGGGTGTACTGGTTACTCAATCGTCATTTTCTGATTTCTCGAAAGATAATGGGCCAGTCCTTTGTCATCTTCGAAATAGAATAGGTTTTAAGTCACTGAACTGATGAATCTACCGGTTACAATGCTGTATTGATGGACTCACCAACTACCTCACTGGCTATTGAAAATATCTCTAGACATGACTGATGTATACATTGATTATTCATGAACTACTATGGAACCTAAATCATCAGTGAACAAATTAATACAACGACTGATGTACTATTGCGATTGCTGCACTCAGTCCCGTTTCGCCACTAGTTATTATCTCGAGCGATAATGGTTCAGTCCTTTATAATCTATAATTGCAATGGACTTTTAATCATCGAAGAACTGATTAATATAATGTCTGCTGTAATCTGTTGATGGGTGTAATTGCAACAGTACTATCATTGGGTAATATCTCTAGGCATAACCGTCCTACACATAGATTACTGTAGGCTTGCCTTGGAATTCACATCATCAGTGGAAAGATTTGGCTAACGGCTACAATGCTCAACTGGTGGAACCATCAACTACGGTACTGGGTACTTTAAATATCTCTAGCCATAACTGATGTATGCAATGATTATTCTAGAACTACTGAGGAAATTAAGTCATTAGTGATCAAATAAATCCATAGGATACAGTACAGTGATGATGCGTGTATTCAGCAGTGTTTCGTCAATTGCTCATATCCCGACTGTTAATTGTTCCGTCCTTTGTCACTCAAGAATTGCAATAGAACCTAAATCATCATTGAAGAGTTCTATCCGGCGGGTTCAGTGCCCTGTTGATGAATGTACTAAGAAACGCGATGTCAACTGCAAATTTCCCCAGCCACAACCGTTATATACATTGAATACTCCAGATATGCTTTGGAATTTACATCACCATTGGAAAAAATTATCCACCGGACTCAGTGCTATATTGGTGGGTGCGTCAACTATCTTACTGGGTACCTTAGACATCTCTAGCCATCGCCCCGCTATGCATTGGATGCTCCAGATTGCTTTCGCATTGACATCATCAGTGCACAAATTACACCCACGGCTAGAGTACTCTGATGAAGCAACTAATACACACAATTTATGGATAGAGTTCTTTGCAGTTCCCAGTACGGTTGTTGTTACTTTCACCAATGGTGCATTATAACCACTGGATTTATCTGTTGAGCTGCGACATATATTCTATTGCCGTTCCAGATTGAGGAAGTGTTGACCAATTATTTCTCGAGAAACCAATAGAAGGCGAAACAACACTGCGTACAGCCATCAGCGCATTGCTGTAGCCGCTCGATAAATTTCTTCATTTATAATTTAAGTTGAACAGCAACTCTGGAGTAATCGATGAATTTCACGGTTACAGCTGCACATATCTACAATTCCCAGTACGGAACAATGTAAACCCGTCAGCAGAGCACTTTAGCCGATGGATTAACATGTATAGTAATAATATAGATTTTATAGCAATCGTAGAATGGCGAAAGACAGATCAGTAGTTTCTCGAGAAAATAACCATTGCCATAATGGTACTGAAACCAGCCATCATCACATTACTGTAGGCGTTGGATTAATCTTTTCATTGACGATTTGAATTCGACAGTAGCAATAGAGCAATCTACGTACACATCAGTTACATCTAGATACATTTGCAGTTCCGAGCACGGTATTTGGTACACCAAGCAATACAGCACTGCATCCTTTGGATTCACCTTATCAGCTACAATTTAAATTCTATTGTGACTTAGAATATCAAGGGACTGAACCATTACCCCTGCAGAAATTAGCAACTTACGAAGCAGTACTGAGTACAGCAATCATCAGAATACTTTATCCATTGGAATAGTTAGTTTACTGATAACTCAAGTTTAGCAGCAGATCCAGAATAGTCAATGTATGGTACGATTATCTCTACAGACATTTACAATTGACAGTACGTTACATATTGCATCCACCAACAGCGTACTCCTTCCGTTAGAATAACGTGTTCAATGATTACTTGTTATGGACAGCAATTCTAGAATGACAAAAGACATATCCGTTTTGCTAGAGTCATTAGCAAGAGAAGAAACAGTGCGGAGTGCAGCCATTAAGCCGCTGGCTTAATTACCTCTCTGATA
>NW_016919280.1:0-512 GCF_001483705.2 Eufriesea mexicana
CAAAACCTAGTTTAACCGAACGTATCATAACTCAACCTAATTTTCCGCGATCTATATTCCTGGCGAACCCAGACGAAAGAAGGGTGTTGTAGCGCACAGTGCAGCGCAGGAGACCATATAATCGCTGTGAATAGAAGAAAAATCGAAGCCAACCAAGGCTTACCCGTGCTAACATAAACTAACCAAACGTAACCTAGCCATGTGCTAACATAAACTAACCAAACGTAACCTAGCCCAACTTAACATGCCGCGACCCCCATTTCTGGCGGTTCCAGGGAAAAAACAGAGCGCGATAGTGCACAGTATAGTGGGAAAACCAACCCAAAAGAGGTATGCAGCACAATAGTCATAGAACCATATCCTACCCTTATCAATCATATCACTACCAAACGTAACCAAACTCAAAAAAGCGTGCCACGATCACAATTTCTCGAATCCCGAGGGTCGAACAGAGTGCAGTAGAGCAATGTAGAGCGCAGAAATCCACCGAATAGACGTGTAAACCGCAAAAG
>NW_016919281.1:0-664 GCF_001483705.2 Eufriesea mexicana
GCTGTACTTGCCATTGTATTGAAGGCGATTGGCGGCCTATTCACTAAGCTATAGCAGATTACGAATTTTGAATAGACCTATTCCCTGGCAAGTAGATGGCTGTACTTGCCATTGGGTTGAAGGCGTTAGGTGATCTAATCGCCAAGCTGTGACAGCTTATAGATTTTGAATATACTTATCCTCTGGCAACTAGATGGCTGTACTTGCCATTGGGCTGAAGGCGTTAGGCGATCTAAACACCAAGCTATAACAGGTTACAGATTTTGAATAGACCTATTCTCTGGCAAGTAGATGGCTGTATTTGACTTTGGATTGGATGCGTTAGGCGATCTAATCGCCAAGCTGTGGCAGCTTATAGCTTTTGAACAGACTTATTCCCTGTCAAGTAGATGGCTGAACTTGCCATTGGATTGAAGGTGGTAGGCGATCTATTCACCAAGCTATAACACGTTATAGATCTTGAATAGGCCTATTCTCTGGCAAGTAGATGGCTGTACTTGCCATTGGATTGAAGGCGTTATTCTTTCTATTCATCAAGATGTAGCAGGCTATACACTTTGAATTGACCTATAAATATTTTCTGGCAAGTAGAAGTGTGTATTTGCCATTGGATTGAAGGCGATGGGCGACCTATTCACTAAGCTACAACAGATTATAGATTTTG
>NW_016919282.1:0-821 GCF_001483705.2 Eufriesea mexicana
TTAGGTTTAAATACCTCGAACTTTCTTGGCATAGAATGTTATTCGGCCGATTTCTGCGCTCTGCTCTGCTCGGATATACTCTGTCCGCCTTTGGAGAGGCCAGAAATAATGGTCGCTGCAAGTTGTTTCGCGTTACGTTACGCTTGGCTCTGTCACTATTTCGTTTGATTAGGAGGGGCTAGCTACGTCTCTTGCGCTACACCGCTCTTCGGCATACTTTTGCACTCTACTGTGCTCCCATATGCTCAGTTTGTCACTGGGAGGGACAGCAATAGTGGTATCGGCGCATTGCGTTGAGTTTGGCTGGGTTCGAATAGGTTAGGTTTGGTCAGGGTGGGTAAGGGTATCTTTGACTCTTGTGCCAACATAGGTATTCTATGGACTTCTGTGTCCTGCTGCGCTCTGTCATGTTGCGCTTGTATCTTGGTTCGCCAGGAGAAGCGGTCGCGGCACGTTAGGTTTAGTTTTGTTTCATTTGGTTAGGTTAGGTTAGGCTAGGTTTGGACTGGGTACCTTTTACCTTTGTACTACTCGCTGCAATACAGCCGATTTCTACGCTCTACTGTTTTCTTATATATTCTGCGTGGCTCTTCGTTGCTCAGAAGTAATGGTTTCGTCAGGATACGTTCAGTCATATTACGCTTGGTTGCGTTACGGCTGGTTAGGTATGGACAAAGACATGGTAGGTCTGACTTTTCTACTGTACACTGCTTTTCGGTGGACCTCTGCGCTCTACCGTGCTTTAACGTGACCTGCTCGGCTCTGTGGGGTGTACCAGCAATAGTGGTCTCGTCAAGTTATGCAGGGTTAGGTTACGTTTG
>NW_016919283.1:0-421 GCF_001483705.2 Eufriesea mexicana
TGACGTAAAAGTCATAGCTACCCTATACCTACGCAGCCAAACGTGACATAACCAACCGTTATATGACTCAACTTAACGTGCCGAGACCACTATCTCTGGCTGCCCCAGAGCCAAGCAGAAAATACTAGGGCACAGTGGAGCGCAGAAATCCTCCGAACAACAGTTTATTCCACGAAAGGCGAAGCTATCCAAACCTAACCCAAGATAACCTAACCTAACCGAACGTAGAATAAATAAACGAGCTGAGACCTCCGATTCCGACCTCCCCAGAGCCAAGCAGAACATATTAGAGCATAATAGTGCGCAGAAGTTCACCGAATGGCAGTGTATATCGCAAAAGTCAACGTTATCCTATAGAAACGTAACCAAACGTGACATAAGCAATCTTAGCCTAACACAATATAACGCGTCGCGGACACCA
>NW_016919284.1:0-833 GCF_001483705.2 Eufriesea mexicana
CCATTGCAACGCTCTGGAATCAGACTGTAAAACTCAATTTTACTCACATTTTCGACTAATATCACCGTGATCTACCTTTTTTTGCATAAATAAGGAGGAAGGATTCTGTTGGCGTGCTATAGTCTATGCAGTGCTATAGAATCTGGCTGGAAAGTTCAATTTTATTGACATTTTCGACTAATATCGTGGCGAGCTATCTTTTTTGCATATATACGGAGGGTCGATGCTAGTGGCGTGCTATAGACGTAGCAAAGCCATAGAATCTGGCTGGAAATTAGAATTTTATTGACATTTTCGCCTATTATCGTGGTGAGCTTTCTTTCTTGCATAAGCAAGGAGGAATGATCCGTTTGGCGTGCTATAGCCATTGCAATGATAATGGATGTGGATGGAATATTCAATTTTATTGTAATTTTCGACAAATATCGTGGTGAGCTAACTTTCTTGCATCAATAAGGAGTAAAGGTCCTATTGGCGTGCAACAGCCATTGCAATGCTCTGCAATCTGTCTGGAAAATTCAATTTGACTGACATTGTTGACTAATATCGTGGTGAGCTAACTCTCTTGCATAAATAAGGAGGGAAGATTCTATTGGCGTGCTATATCCATTGCAATGCTATAGAGTCTGGTTGGATAGTACAATTTTAATGACATTTTCGACTAATATCGTGGTGAGCTAACTCTCTTGCATAAATAAGGAGGGAAGATTCTATTGGCGTGCTATATCCATTGCAATGCTATAGAGTCTGGTTGGATAGTACAATTTTAATGACATTTTCGACTAATATCGTGGTGAGCTATCTTCCTTGCATGGGTAATGGGGAAAGATACT
>NW_016919285.1:0-1020 GCF_001483705.2 Eufriesea mexicana
CCACTGCAATGCTGTAGAGTCTGACGGGAAAATACAATTTTATTGGCACTTCCGGCTAATATCTTTGTGAGCGAATTTCCATCCATAAATAAGGAGGAACGATTACATTGGCATGCTATAGGCATTGCAATGCGATAGAATCTGACTAGAAAATACAATTTTACTGGCACTTTCGACTTATACCGTTGTGACCTAATTTTCTTGCATGAACAAGGGGTATAGATTCTATTGGAATGCTATAGCCACTGCAATGCTGTAGAATCTGATCTGAAAATTCAATTTTATTGACACTTTCGACTTATATCGCAATGAGCTAGTTTGCTTGCGTGAATCAGGGGGGAAGATTCTATTGGCATGCTGTAGCCACTGCAATGCTCTAGACTCTGATCTGAAAATTCAATTTTACTATTGACATTCTCGACTAATATCGTGGTGAGCTATATTTCTTGCATAAATAAGGAAGAAAGATTCTATTGGAATGCTGGCGCCGTTGCATTGCAATAAAATCTGACTGGAAAATACAATTTTATTGACATTGTAAACTAATATCGTGGTGAGCTAATTTCCATCCATAAGTAAGGAGGAATTATTCTATTGGCATGCTATAGCCGTTGCAATGCTTCAGAATCTGTCCTGAAAATTACGTTTTATTGATGGTTTCGACTGACATCGTGGTGAGCTAATTTTCTTGCATAAATAAGAATGAAAGATTACAGTGGCATACTATAGCCATTTCAATGCGAAAGAACCAGACTGGAAAATACATTTCTATTGACATTTTCAACTAATATAGCGGTGAGCTAATTTTCTTGCATAAATAAGGAGGGGAGATTCTATTGGCATGCTGTAGCTACTGCAATGCTCTATACTCTGAACTGAAAATTCAATTTTATTGGCATTCACGACTAATATCGTGGTGAGCTAAGTTTCATGTATAAATAAGAAGAAAAGATCCTGTTGGCATGCTATAGGCATTGCAATGCGAAAGAATCTGACTGGAAAATTCAGTTTTATTGACAT